>NW_024609504.1:47500-196445 GCF_018296145.1 Oncorhynchus tshawytscha
ATGTCCCTCCCTCACAGGAAGAAGGACATAAACAAGGCCTGGGCATAACTGTTGTCAGTCAATTCCCTGTTGTACTGTGATTAAATGCTTCAACTAGCTTGCTGCACTCATCCCCCCACAACAATTAGGCCTAGACACATTTCAGCTCCATCATTTCCTCGAGACAACACACACACACACACACATGCACACACACACACACACACACACACACACACACACACACACACACACACACACACACACACACACACACACACACACACACACACACACAAAGACACACACAAACTCATGCATGCACACAAACATAAACAAACATACACACAGACAAACATAAACACACACACACACGCACAAACACACACAGTAAGCACCATAACGTAAACATTGGAAATAAAAATATCCTTAATGCAGCCAGGCAGGAACAGGAACTAATTGGTCACCTCGGTCACACCTTGACAGGCTAAATAAAAAAAGGCTTGTTTTGTTCCTCATGGTAGACCTAGCGGTTAGCATTACACTCCCACTGTTACACAACAACAGAGGGAGAGGGAGGGGGCTATTTCCAAACAAATCAAAGTTTACTGGTCACGGATACAGGTGTAAGCAGTACAGTGAAATGCTTACTTCATAACTCTCCTCAACAATACAATATCAATATAATTTAGGAATCAAATGCCCAATACAATGTCCAAAATTACAAGTAGTAAGAAAAAGTAGAAGAAAAAAAAATCAACAAAAAGAAGTTAAGAGACACAACATAGAGTAGGATGTATAAATTGTGTTCTGCCAAATTATGATGACTGTTATATACAACTTGTGTAGTGAGAAGTGTAGCAGCGTAGCAGCTTTAATAAATAGTCAATAAATAGTGTGTTAGCATGTGGGTGAGAGGGAGAGAGAGAAAGTGAGAGAGAGAGAGAGAGAGTGAGAGAGAGAGAGAGAGTGAGAGAGAGAGAGTGAGTTAGTGTGTGTGAGCGTGCGTGAGTGTGTGTGTGTGTGTGTGTGTGCGTGTGTGTGTGTGTGTGTGTGTGTGTGTGTGTGTGTGTGTGTGTGTGTGTGTGTGTGTGTGTGTGTGTGTGTGTGTGGAGAATCAATGCACAGGGTCTCTTAATAATAAGGATCCACCCCTGTTTATCCATTTTCGCCTAAATGACATACCCAAAACTAACTGCCTGTAGCTCAGGACCTGAAGCAAGGAAATACATATTCTTGATACCAATTGAAAGGAAACACTTTGAAGTTTGTGGAAATGCTAAATTAATGTAGGAGAATATAACACATTAGATCTGGTAAAAGATAATATATATACAGTTTTTTTTACCATCATCTTTACCATCATCTTTGAAATACAAGAGAAAGGCCATAATGTATTATGCCAGCCCAGGACAATTTTGATTTTGGCCACTAGATGGCAGCAGTGTATGTTGAAAGTTTTAGACTGATCCAAACAACCATTGTATTTCTGTTCAAAATTTTGTATCAAGACTACCCAAATGTGCCTGATTGGTTTATTAATACATTTTCAAGTTCATAACTGTGCACTTTCCTCAAACAATAGCATGGTATTCTTTCACTCTAATAGCTTCTGCAAATTGGTCAGTGCAGTTAGATTAACAAGAATTTAAGTTTTCTGCCAATATCAGATATGTCTATGTCCTGGGAAATATTCTTGTTATGTACAACCTCATACTAATCACATTAGCCTACATTAGCTCAACCGTCCCGTGGGGGACCCACCGATCCTTTAGAGGTTTTAAGGTGCACGCGGGTAGACAGCTAGGGTTTAGCTGCTCAATGGCCTGGTGGTAGAAGCTGTCTCAACGGTGAGAAGCTAAAGTGCTTTTGGAATCCTCAGGGAAAATGTGCATCGCAACAGCGGTTCATTAACATTCTTATTTCCCATTGTCTATACATGGGATCCTGAGTGGTGCAGCGCTAGAGGTGTCACTACAAACCCTGGTTCGATCCCAGGCTTTATCACAATTGGCAGTGATCGGGAGTCCCATAGGGTGGCGCACAATTGGCCCAGCATCTTCCTGGTTAGGGTTTGGCCAGAGTAGGCCGTCTTTGTAAATAAGTCATTTGATCTTAACTGACTTGCCTAGTAAAATAAAAAATGTATAATAATATGTAAAACAATGCAGTACAATCAAATATGTATGGTGTCACGCACGTCTTCTGTTGTTTGATTGTGCTGATAAAAAACGTGTAGAGACCGTGATTCATATTGGATTAGATTCCTCGGGGGTCATTTGGTTACTTTCCTGTTTGCATTTATTTCTGACGTTGTGATATTTAAATCCCATCACCACTGTAGGTGAGGATGCGATCTCTTCCATATTGAAGACTGGGCTGGCTGGCGGGTGTAGTCTAGATGAACTGCTGTTCATCCAATAGGATGCCCTGAGGTGAGATAACTTACATCACCAGCTATTTGTCAGGCTATCAAGTTAACCTTGAAGACCTTATTTTCAAGTTAACCTTATTTAAAAAAATATATATATATTATTTCACCTTTATTTCAAATCAAATCAAATCAAATCAAATATTTATCAAATATTTAACCAGGTAGGCTAGTTGAGAACAAGTTCTCATTTACAACTGCGACCTGGCCAAGATAAAGCAAAGCAGTGTGACACAGACAACAACACAGAGTTACACATGGAGTAAACAATTAACAAGCCAATAACACAATAAACAAGTCAATGACACAGTAGAAAAAATTATCTATATACATGGTGTGCAAAAGGCATGAGGAGGTAGGCAATAAATAGGCCATAGGAGTGAATAATTACAATTTAGCAGATTAACACTGGAGTGATAAATGAGCAGATGATGATGTGCAAGTAGAGATACTGGTGTGCAAAAGAGCAGAAAAGTAAATAAAATAAAAACAGTATGGGGATGAGGTAGGTAGATTGGGTGGGCTATTTACAGATGGACTATGTACAGCTGCAGCGATCAGTTAGCTGCTCAGATAGTTGATGTTTAAAGTTGGTGATGATAATAAAAGTCTCCAACTTCAGCGATTTTTGCAATTCGTTCCAGTCACTGGCAGCAGAGAACTGGAAGGAAAGGCGGCCAAATGAGGTGTTGGCTTTGGGGATGAGCAGTGAGATATACCTGCTGGAACATGTGCTACGGGTGGGTGTTGTTATCGTGACCAGTGAACTGAGATAAGGCAGAGCTTTACCTAGCATAGACTTATAGATGACCTGGAGCCAGTGGGTCTGGCGACGAATACGTGGCGGGGGCCAGCCAACGAGAGCATACAGGTCGCAGTGGTGGGTGGTAGAAGGTGATTTAGTAACAAAACGGATGGCACTGTGATAAACTGCATCCAGTTTGCTGAGTAGAGTGTTGGAAGCTATTTTGTAGATGACATCGCCAAAGTCGAGGATCGGTAGGATAGTCAGTTTTACTAGGGTAAGTTTGGCGGCGTGAGTGAAGGAGGCTTTGTTGCGAAATAGAAAGCCGATTCTAGATTTGATTTTGGATTGGAGATGTTTAATATGAGTCTGGAAGGAGAGTTTACAGTCTAGCCAGACGACTAGGTATTTATAGTTGTCCACATATTCTAGGTCGGAACCGTCCAGGGTGGTGATGCTAGTCGGGCGAGCGAGTGCGGGCAGTGTACGGTTGAAAAGCATGCATTTGGTTTTACAAGAGCAGTTGGAGGCCACGGAAGGAGTGTTGTATGGCATTGAAGCTCGTTTGGAGGTTAGTTAGCACAGTGTCCAAGGAAGGGCCAGAAGTATACAGAATGGTGTCGTCTGCGTAGAGGTGGATCAGGGAATCGCCCCGCAGCAAGAGCGACATCATTGATATATACAGAGAAAAGAGTCGGCCTGAGAATTGGACCCTGTGGAATTTAACCCTACTTGTCAATATCTTCAAAAGAGTTGACATCATTTTTGGTAGCTAAACAATATGTTACCCATTGTGCTAGATTAAGAGGCAAATGATGATCTCTAAATAGAGTGTTTGGTATGTAAGCTAGATGCTGTAGCATTATACAGTACCAGCAACTCTAATCCATGGAAGAATGATCTATCCCAAACTGCTTCAATCTGCATACTTCCATCTCTCTTTCCTTCTCACCTTCCATCTCTCCTTCATTCTCTCCTTCCATCTCTCTTTCCATCTCTCTTTTCTTCTCTCCATCTCTCTTTCCTTCTCTCTCCTTCCTTCTCTCCTTCCATCTCTCTTTCCATCTCTCCTTCCTTCTCTCCTTCCATCTCTCTTTCCATCTCTCCTTCCATCTCTCCTTAGGTCTCTCCTTCCATCTCTCTTTCCATCTCTCTCTCCTTCTCTCTATTTCCATCTCTCTTTCCTTCCATCTCTCTTTCCATCTCTCCTTCCATCTCTCTTTCCATCTCTCTTTCCATCTCTCCTTAGGTCTCTCTTTCCATCTCTCTCTCCTTCTCTCTATTTCCATCTCTCTTTCCTTCCATCTCTCCTTCCTTCTCTCTTTCCATCTATCTTTCCTTCTCTCTTTCCATCTCTCTCTCCTCCTATCTCTCTTTCATCCCTCTCTCTTTCCTTCCATCTCTCTTTCCTTCTATCTCTCTTTCCTTTTCTCTTTCCTTCTCTCCTTAGGTCTCTCCTTCCATCTCTCTTTCCATCTCTCTCTCCTTCTCTCTATTTCCATCTCTCTTTCCTTCCATCTCTCTTTCCATCTCTCCTTCCTTCTCTCCTTCCATCTCTCTTTCCTTCTATCTCTCTTTCCTTTTCTCTTTCCTTCTCTCCTTAGGTCTCTCCTCCCATCTCTCTTTCCATCTCTCTCTCCTTCTCTCTATTTCCATCTCTCTTTCCTTCCATCTCTCTTTCCATCTCTCCTTCCTTCTCTCCTTCCATCTCTCTTTCCATCTCACTCTCCATCTCTCTTTCCTTCCATCTCTCTTTCCATCTCTCCTTCCTTCTCTCCTTCCATCTCTCTTTCCATCTCTCTTTCCTTCTCTCCTTCCATCTCTCCTTAGGTCTCTCCTTCCATCTCTCTCTCCTTCTCTCTATTTCCATCTCTCTTTCCTTCCATCTCTCTTTCCATCTCTCCTTCCATCTCTCTTTCCATCTCTCTTTCCATCTCTCCTTAGGTCTCTCTTTCCATCTCTCTCTCCTTCTCTCTATTTCCATCTCTCTTTCCTTCCATCTCTCCTTCCTTCTCTCTTTCCATCTATCTTTCCATCTCTCTCTCCTCCTATCTCTCTTTCATCCCTCTCTCTTTCCTTCCATCTCTCTTTCCTTCTATCTCTCTTTCCTTTTCTCTTTCCTTCTCTCCTTAGGTCTCTCCTTCCATCTCTCTTTCCATCTCTCTCTCCTTCTCTCTATTTCCATCTCTCTTTCCTTCCATCTCTCTTTCCATCTCTCCTTCCTTCTCTCCTTCCATCTCTCTTTCCATCTCACTCTCCATCTCTCTTTCCTTCCATCTCTCTTTCCATCTCTCCTTCCTTCTCTCCTTCCATCTCTCTTTCCATCTCTCTTTCCTTCTCTCCTTCCATCTCTCCTTAGGTCTCTCCTTCCATCTCTCTTTCCATCTCTCTATTTCCATCTCTCTTTCCTTCCATCTCTCCTTCCTTCTATCTTTCATCTATCTTTCCTTCTCTCTTTCCATCTCTCTCTCCTCCTATCTCTCTTTCATCTCTCTCTCTTTCCTTCCATCTCTCTTTCCTTCTATCTCTCTTTCCTTTTCTCTTTCCATTTCTCTCTCCTTCTATCTCTCTTTCCTTCTCTCCTTCCATCTTTCTTTCCTTCTCTCCTTCCATCTCTCTTTCCATCTCTCTCTCCATCTCTCTTTCCTTCCATCTCTCCTTCCTTCTCTCTTTCCATTTCTCTCTCCTTCTATCTCTCTTTCCTTCCCGCCTTCCATCTTTCTTTCTTTCTCTCCTTCCATCTCTCTTTCCTTCCATCTCTCCTTCCTTCTCTCTTTCCATTTCTCTCTCCTTCTATCTCTCTTTCCTTCCTGCCTTCCATCTTTCTTTCTTTCTCTCCTTCCATCTTTCTTTCTTTCTCTCCTTCCATCTCTCTTTCCTTCCATCTCTCTTTCCTTCTATCTCTCTCTCCTTCCGTCATGCAGTAATGCACTCGCTCCTCTCTCACCCTTCCATCTTATTCATTGATACAGATGTGAGTACAGCTTCCCTCTATCCATCTTTCGCTTCTCTCCACCTCAACCATCTTTTCCTTCGTTCCTGGGTGACGCTGTCGGAGACCCACCAGCTGTCGCACCTTCCCTCTGTTCCTCTATAACACCATCCTTTGGTCCATCCGGCTATCCGTCACCCATCCTTTGGTTTCTAATTTCACAATAAAAAATATATAGATACTGTATATTTCACAGCACCACACCAAAACCCACTGTAGATACTACTCTGTGTACTACTTCAGCACCACACCAAAACCCACTGTAGATAGTACTCTGTGCACTACTTCAGCACCACACCAAAACCCACTGTAGATACTACTCTGTGTACTACTTCAGCACCACACCAAAACCCACTGTAGATACTACTCTGTGCACTATTTCAGCACCATTCCTGTTTTCTATTCCAGACATCAGCTTTAAAAAATATCTTATTTCCCCTCGGCTCTCTGTCTCACTTATGATCCTGCTGTATAGGTAAGCAAAGGGTTGCCTTGCCAACTGCATCAGCGGCATTTGGCCTTGCATGAAAGAGAGAGAGAGAAAGAGGGAGGGAGGGAGAAAGAGGGAGCGACAGTGAGAGAGACAGAGAGAGAGAGATAAAGACCTTCTTTTACATTACCCTTTCCCCCATCTCGATCTGTCCATTCTCCAAAGCTTATTATACTGAACAAAAATATAAACACAACATGTAAAGTGTTGGTCCCATGTTTCATGAGCTGAAATTAAAATTTAAAATTTAAAATTTTTAAAAAATCCATACGCAATAAAAACTTATTTATCTCAAATTATGTGGACAAATTCGTTTACATCCATGTTAGTGAGCATTTCTCCTTTGCCGAGATAATCCATCCATCTGACAAGTGTAGCGTAGCAAGAAAAAATTTGCAGTTTTGTCACACAACACAATGCCAGAGATGACTCAAGTTCTGAGGGAGCGTGTCATTGACATGCTGACTGCATGAACGTCCACCAGAGCTTTTGCTAGAGAATTGAATGCTAATTTCGCTACCATAAGCCCGACTCCAACGCCGTTTTAGAGAATTTGGTAGTACGTCCCACCGGCCTCACAACCGCAGACCACATGTAACCACGTCAGCCCAGAACCTCCACATCCGGTTTCTTCACTTGCAGGATCATCTGAGACCAGCCACCTGTCTTCTGTCTATAAAGCCCTTTTGTGGGAAAAACTCATTCTGATTGGCTGGGTCTGGCTCCCCAGTGTGTGTGCAAGTCTCCCAAGTGGGTGGGCCTATGCCCTCCCAGGCCCACCGATGTCTGCACCCCTGCCCAGTCATGTGAAATCCATAGATTACAGCCTAATGAATTTATTTAAATTGACTGATTTCCTTATATGAACTGTAACTCAGTAAAATCATTGAACTTGTTGAATGTTGTGTTTATATTTTTGTTCAGTCTAGTTCCCAAATCCTTTTACAGCACATTATCTCAAAGCTCTCTGCTTCAACCTTTGATTTTACCTTCTTCACTCTTTCTCTCTCTCTTTTCTCTTCCCAGCTACAGGGCCTCTCCTTGCTCCTTCACGCCTCCAGTCTGTGCTGCTGTCTCACTCTGTCTCTCTCTCTTTTCTCTTCCCAGTTACGGGGCCTCTCCTTACTCCTTCACACCTCCAGTCTGTGCTGCTGTCTCACTCTGTCTCTCTCTCTTTTCTCTTCCCAGCTACGGGGCCTCTCCTTGCTCCTTCACGCCTCCAGTCTGTGCTGCTGTCTCACTCTGTCTCTCTCTCTTTTCTCTTCCCAGCTCCTTCACGCCTCCAGTCTGTGCTGGTCTCACTCTGTCTCTCTCTCTTTTCTCTTCCCCTCTCCTTGCTCCTTCACGCCTCCAGTCTGTGCTGCTGTCTCACTCTGTCTCTCTCTCTTTTCTCTTCCCAGCTACAGGGCTTCACGCCTCCAGTCTCCTTGCTCCTTCACACCTCCAGTCTGTGCTGCTGTCTCACTCTGTCTCTCTCTCTCTTTTCTCTTCCCAGCTACAGGGCCTCTCCTTGCTCCTTCACAGTCTGTGCTCCAGTCTGTCTCTCTCTCTTTTCTCTTGCTACAGGGCTGTCTCACTCTGTCTCTCTCTCTTTTCTCTTCCCAGCTACGGGGCCTCTCCTTGCTCCTTCACGCCTCCAGTCTGTGCTGCTGTCTCACTCTGTCTGCCACGTTTCCAGCAGCTAGCTTCTGCAGCGCCGTCCTCTCCACACACCTGCTGTCCATCTTCCCCCAGATTCTCTTTCAGGAGGAGAGGCTGTTCTTTCACCATCCCTCTCCTTCTCCCGCTCTTATTCTACCATATTCTCAATATTGTTTCAGCCCATTAAACAACAGACACAAATCCGTTTGGAGACGGAGACTAGCATGGCCTTGGATGTGGCTCCATTTCTCTCCCCTGGGCCCTGTGTTGGCTTCCGGCCTGGGAAATCCACTTAGCCGCAGCAGCACAAGCCTGGGCTCCTGGCGCATGGATGGCATGTGCACTTAATGAATTACACCTTCAGTCTGCATGCATACCCTGTACACCTCTTTATGAACAATAAAATGCATCATGTTTACACGTTTAACACAGGCGGGTGGTGTATCATCAATATATCTATGTGTGTAGGATATACTATGGGGTCAGTGACACGTATGTATGGCCGTGGCACAACGGGCAGGGTCAGTGGATGTCGTACCTGTCGATAGAGATGTGTGGGGTAAATGTCATTTGACTGCCCAATGCTATCCTCCATGGTGTAATGGGGATATAGGGGGATGAATGGCTGGCTGGAGGCCCTAGTGGGTCATGTTTACTGGTGGACCCTGTTGACGCAGGGTCAAACGTGGAAGGGTGAGCAGAAATAATGTTTTATCCACAATGGAAGCCGTTGTGCTGAAAGCGCGTGACGTCAGTTGGAATGCTCAGCGGACGGCCTCATTCCGGGCAGCTTTTTTTTGGAGACTGTTTGAAATTCTAGGAGTTTCTGGGAGCCCATTTTGTACAGTATTTGTTCAGGCTGAATAAAAGTTGATTATTCTGCAGAAAAAAATAGTCCAGTCCAGCAGCACGGTCCAAACGCGGATCACAGCCGGCTAAGATAAAGCAGGACCAGATTGTTTCATCCCATTAGACACGGTTAAAGTGAATAGAATGAAAAAGGGGTGGGGGAGAAATATCATAGGGATGAGACATAGAGGGATCTAGTGGAACTCTGTCATGCCGAGGTAACACTGTGTGTCTGGTGACAGTACAGCTTCCTCTCTCTCTCTCTCTCTCTCTCTCTCTCTCTCTCTCGCTCTCTCTCGCGCTCTCTCTCTCTCTCTCTCTCTCTCTCTCTCTCTCTCTCTCTCTCTCTCTCTCTCTCCCTCGTGCGCTCTCGCTCTCTCTCGCTCTCTCTCTCTCTCTCTCTCTCTCTCTCGCGCGCTCTCGCTCTCTCTCGCGCTCTCGCTCTCGCTCTCTCTCTCTCTCTCTCTCTCTCTCTCTCTCTCTCTCTCTCTCTCTCTCTCTCTCTCTCTCTCTCTCTCTCTCTCTCTCTCTCTCTCTCTCTCTCTCTCTCTCTCTCATGCCAGTCTATTTGAGTTATTCTTTTCTTTCTCTATGCACGTCTTCTCTCCCTGTCTTCCTGTTCCCTCCTCTCGCACCACGCTGATCCTGTCTCCAACTTCCCCACGCTTTCCAGTTTTCTTCAAAGGAAACAACCCCTCTTGCTCTCTGTCAAACCTCTGCATCTGTTTTCCCATGAATGAACCAGCATTGATCTGATAGTGGTAACGACGTTGCACCAGAAAGCCGTCGCCGTTTCACTTGTGAACAGATCATTGTTTAAGACAACAATGAAATACAGAGGATCAAGACTAACAGATAAAAACATTGCTCATACTTTTTTCTTTTCTCGATCACCCTCTCACACACACAGTACACATAGAAACACACACACTGTACCTTGGCAGCCATGATCATGGAGGAGCCACCGCGGACCCCCAGGATGGGGATGTGTGTCTGTGCAGAGATGAAGTCCAGGATCTGGGCTATGGCCTCCTGATCCGTGTCGTCCCCGAACACCACACCCTGTAGCCAGTGCTCTGTCATCAGGTCACATATGCTCTTGATGATGCTCTTTGGGTCCGTCTCGTTCATGGTGAGCACTTCCACGTTGGGCGCCAGTGGCATGTGCAGGAAGTCGTCCTTCTCCCGGGCGCCCGCCAACGCCACCTCGCTAGAGTTGCCCACCAGCACCACGGCGATGCTGAGGCCCTGCACCAGCTTGGGCAGCACCTGGTGGTGGGGGGGCTGGGCCATGGGGATGTAGTGGGCCACGCCCCCGCCCTTGTCTCTGCGAGAGTGACAGGCGGGGGGCAGGTGGAACAGGCACATCAGGAGGCCCAGGAGGGACAGGGAGAGGGAGGAGAGGGCCGCACGGCGCCGGGGAGGACGTCTCACCTCCTGGGGGGGCAGGGGCGTGGGGGACGCTCGCCTTTCCTGAGGGTGGGAGGGGCTGTGGCAGCCGCAGACAGGCATAATCCAGAAGTGGGAATGTAATACCTGGGGGGTGGGGAGGGAGGGAGGGAGGGGGAGAGAGAGAGAGAGAGAGAGGTCAATGTGGCCCATACACATTGATTGACTTAAGTGGATTGACAAGAGCCTATAACATGAATCAGTGTATCACTAACCATGTTTCTATCTACAGTTTTTATGCCAGTAAAGTCATACCGTATAAAATAAAATCACTACAGCTGTGATGGAAACAGGAAGTCTCGGTACAATTTTATAAATGCTGACAGATCATTTTTTGTTCAACGTTTTTTTTTTTCATTGGTAAAATGAATTATGCGAGAAATGGTGGTGGAAAAGCCTTTATGTGCAAATATTGACATAATAACCATCATATTGAAGTAAACTTCATGCGATGATCTGGTGTGTGGTTCTTCCACTATGATTCGGGAAACCATTCAGTTTATTAGATTACAGATTAAATAAATGATGATGAATTTCACAGGGTGGTGAAAGTGCATGGTGATCTTGATGCTCCTTTCCAATAAATATCGAGGGTCTTATTCTGGTGACATGATGATTGATGCTTGACTGGTGTTTATCCATAGTAAACTCATCATGTAGCCTACCCTACCCTCACTGTAACTGTGAGCTGTTGGCTAGAGTACATGTGCCAAGACAAGAGTAGACACGTTTTCTATTTAATACAACAGTTTTTGTGACAGAAATATCAGTAGAGTTGAAAATGCCATAGAAACACATTGGACTTTAGGTTTTTATTCGGTAAATGAAAACTTAAGCGAAAAGTACATTTCTCTGGAAACACCACTAGTTTCTTTATGCTGATTTGTTTTATATTCACATGAAAATCTGTGGCCTATTGGATGGAAACCTAGCTAGGACAGGTTGTATATGACATACAGTACATCAATAGTGCATAAACACACACACACATGGATACAAGGTATATACACTCATACTGATCAATATTTCATGAGGGGTGTTTTCAAGCAGAATAACTTTCTTTATTATAGATGACATAAACTCTCCCGCTGGATGGGTGGCTGAATCCCTGACAGGGAGGGAGGAGAGGAAAGAGAAAAGGCAAGAGGAGGAGGGAAGAGGGAAATGCAAAGGAGACAGGGAGAGAGGATGAGAAAGAAGCAAACAGAGAGAGAGAGAGAGAGAGATGCACATTGACTGAGGAACTGGCTTGATGTGATGAGTGAACAGTGGCTCCCTGATACACAGACAGAAAGATGGACAGATGCTGAGGGAGGGAGTGATGGATGCCCCGAGCGAATAACAAGTCTCAATACCCCCCCGCATCTTCACCCCTCCTCCTCTCTTCTCTCCTATTTTATCCCAACACTCATTTACTCTCCATCCCTCCATCCACCTCTCTCCAATGCTTTACGTGAATGACCACATACTGTATCTCTCTTTTTTATAGACCTTCATTAACAGTGATGCAGGGGGGGACTGAGGGAAGGAAGAAGAGAGAGAGAATGACACAAAGTGAGAAGAAAAAGTAGTTAAACATATCCTATTTGAAAAACTATACAGTGAGCTCCAAAAGTATTGGGACCTGTTATGTTGTTTTGGCTCTGTACTCCAGCACTTTGGATTTGAAATCATACAATAGTGATGGGGTTAATTAAAGTGCAGACCGTCAGCCTTCATTTTAGGGTATTTTTGGGTTACAGCACTTTATTTCATTTTGAAATTACAGCACTTTATGTATAGAGTCCCCCCATTTTAGGGGAGCAAAATGATTGGGAAAATTCACTTACATATGTATTAAAATACTATAAAGTTAAATACTCTGTCCCATATTCATATCACGCAATGATTACATGACTACAAAGTTTGTTTTGGTTTGTGTCATTTTGGAGTCACTTTAATTGAAAATAAGAATAGAATACGTTTCTAAACACTTCTACATTGATGTGAATGCTACCACGATTACAGAAAATCCTGAATGATCAGTGAATAATGGTGAGTGAGAAAGTTAGACGCACAAATATCATACCCCCAAGACATTCTAACCTCTCACCATTACAATAAGAGGGGAGTTTATCATTTATGGGGGGGATATTTGTGGGTAAGTCAGTGTGCATATCAGCTGCTCCTAAATATTGTGGGGATGGTTGTAATAGCGTGTGTGTGTGTGTGTGTGTGTGTGTGTGTGTGTGTGTGTGTGTAAGCACCATGGAGTGTGTGTGTGTGTGTGTGTGTGTGTGTGTGTGTGTGTGTGTGTGTGTGTGTGTGTGTGTGTGTGTGTGTGTGGGGGGTGATATTTGTGGGTAAGTGAGTGTGCATATCAGCTGCTCCTAAATATTGGGGGATGGTTGTAATAGCGTGTGTGTGTGTGTGTGTGTGTAAGCACCATGGAGTGTGTGTGTGTGTGTGTGTGTGTGTGTGTGTGTGTGTGAGCACCATGGAGTGTGTGTGTGTGTGTGTGTGTGTGTGGGGGGGGTGATATTTGTGGGTAAGTGAGTGTGCATATCAGCTGCTCCTAAATATTGTGGGGATGGTTGTAATAGCGTGTGTGTGTGTGTGTGTGTGTGTGTGTGTGTAAGCACCATGGAGTGTGTGTGTGTGTGTGTGTGTGTGTGTGTGTGTGTGTGTGTGTGTGTGTGTGTGTGTGTGTGTGAGCACCATGGAGAGTGTGTGTGTGTGTGTGTGTGTGTGGGGGGTGATATTTGTGGGTAAGTGAGTGTGCATATCAGCTGCTCCTAAATATTGTGGGGATGGTTGTAATAGCGTGTGTGTGTGTGTGTGTGTGTGTAAGCACCATGGAGTGTGTGTGTGTGTGTGTGTGTGTGTGTGTGTGTGTGTGTGTGTGTGTGTGTGTGTGTGTGTGTGTGTGTGTGTGTGTGTGTGTGTGTGTGTGTGTGTGTGTGTGTGAGCACCATGCACTCTCCGTGGAACAAAAGCAAAAGTTTAAAAGGCAGAGGGAGTAAAAAGAAAAATCCTGAACAAACAAACCCTATAGGAACGAGACAGTGAGCAAGATAGAGGGAAAGAGAGAGGAGAGATTGAGAGGCTGGGGGATGGAAGGGGGAGGTGTGTAGAGATGACAAAAATACTTCTTTAGGATAACTAATTGCTGGAGGTTTGTCAGCACTAATTACAGGTCCCTGTGTTAATTGCCAATTGTACACTCCTCTAAAGAGAGAGGGAGAGGGAGCAGGGGAGGGAGGGAGGGACAGAGAAGAGCGACAGAGGAAAATAGAGAATAGAAATACAGACAATCTGCTAAAAGTAAGGCATATGAGGAGGTAGAGGGACACCAAGAGACAGAGAAAGAGATTCATGGATAGAGAATGGAGGAGGTGAGAGAAAGAGTAAGAGAGGGAGGATAGGCAGCTGGAGTGGGCCTTGATGAAAAGCAAGTGAGAGGGAAGAGGAGACTGAATGAATGAGGGGAATGGCAGCAGATAGACTGAGAAAAGAAAGAGGGATGGGAGAGAGAGGGGGAGGAAAAGGAAGAAAGAGAGGGGGGGAGATGCTCCCTTTGAATCTGTACTTCTCTAGCAGCACTCAGTTTCCATGGCAACAATTAGCATAGGCTTCTCCACACACTGTTGATGGACACAGAGATATATACGCAGACACACACACACACACACACTGCCCATTCCCCTCTGATAAGCAATCAATGCACCCTTGCAACGGGTCCATTTTACACACCGATTCTTTTCATGGGCAAATTAACATAGACACATTTTACACACCAACACACACACACAGGCACATATTACACATTTACTGTATACACAATGTCCATTCAGATGATGAACCCATGAAGTTCTAGAATTCCCAGAACGGCACTTAAAGCAGACAAAGGTTGATCACATAATAGAATGAGAAGTCTAAGAGAAGACGGCACAGCAAGCCCTGAAGACATGTCTCACGCACCATTTGGTTTATTTAACGCACCAAAGCACACTGCGATATCTATTACACACCGATGGACCCCTAGATAGGCTCCCACACTGATACCAGCCTAGGGGCTAAACTCTGCAGCGCTCGGCCCATGTGACTAAAACCCCACCCAACACTGCATCCAAACGATTGACTAATTAGGAATGTCTGCCGACTGCTACTGGTGGTTACCTCCCTGAAAAACCCCAGGTAATAAGTGGGACTAAATGGACTATAAAAAGTGTAATTGTCATTAATGAAAGCTTGGGCTAACATGGCTCAACTGATGTAGAGACACTGTTAGGATATGAGGCATGACGTGGATATTATGGCTCTGTAATTGGACGCCTTCGTCAGCCATAAATCACACAACTACAACTAGCACGGGGCCGGGGTGGTGGTGGCGAGCATGCCTTGTCAAAATAGCCCAGATATTAGACAGGCACTCACGTTTACGCACTGACATAGAGTACCAGTCAAAAGTTTGGACAAACTTACTCACTCAAGGGTTTTTCTTTATTTTTACTTTTTTTCTACATTGTAGAATAATAGTGAAGACATCAAAACAATGAAATAACACATATGGAATCATACATAAACCAAAAAAGTGTTAAAAAAATCAACATCTATTTTAGATTTTAGATTCTGCAAAGTAGCCACTCTTGCCTTGATAACAGCTTTGCACACTCTTGGCATTCTCTCAACAAGCTTCATGAGGAATGCTTTTCCAACAGTCTTGAAGGAGTTCCCACATATGCTGAGCACTTGTTGGCTGCCTTTCCGTCACTCTGCGGTCCAACTCATCCCAAACCACCTCAATTGGGTTGAGGTCGAGTGATTGTGGAGGCCAGGTCATCTGATGCAAAACTCCATCACTCTCCTTGGTCAAAACGACCTTACACAGCCTGGAGGTGTGTTTTGGGTCATTGTCCTGCTGAAAAACCAATGATAGTCCCACTAAGCCCAAACCAGAGGGGATGGCGTATCACTGCAGAATGCTATGGTAACCATGCTGGTTAAGTGTGCCTCAAATTCTAAATAAATCACTGACAGTGTCACCAGCAGAGCACCCCCACACCATCCCACGTCCTCCTCCATGCTTCAAAGTTCTTGAAATGTTCCGTATTGACTGACCTTCATGTCTTAAAGTAATGATGGACTGTCATTTCTCTTTGCTTATTTGACCTGTTCTTGCCATAATATGGACTTGGTATTTTACCAAATAGGGCTATCTTCCGTATACCACCCCTACCTTGTTACAACACAACTGATTGGCTCAAACACATTAAGAAGGAAAGAAATTCCACAAATGAACTTTTAACAAGGCACACCTGTTAATTGACATGCATTCCAAGTGACTACCTCACGAAGCTGGTTGAGAGAATGCCAAGAGTTTGCAAAGCTGTCATCATGGAAAAGGGTGGCTACTTTGAAGAATCTCAAATATAAAATATATTTTGATTTGTTTAACACTTTTTTTGATTACTACCATACAGTATGTGTTATTTCATAGGATGATGTCTTTAATATTATTCTACAATGTAGAAAATAGTCAAAATAAAGATAAACCCTTGATTGAGTAGGTGTGTCCAAACTTTTGACTGGTACTGTAATAGAATGCCATCACACTGGCAAAAGACAGCCGTACATACAAAATAACAGTAGCACGGTGCGCTCTCTCTCTCTTTCTATCTCTCTCTCTCACACACACACACACACACACACACACACACACACACACACACACACACACACACACACACACACACACACACACACACACACACACACACAGGGCTGTGCTGTTGTGTTTCCTGGAAATTCATAATACGGAGAAGCGATCAAAAGCTTTCATTTATAATTAATGCGCATTTGCTTTCTACAGTCACAACACAAGTGATATTGGGCAAAGTACACAATGCAGGGGAATACTGACTTCCAGTATTATCTAAAAGGTGAGGTTTGTCTGTGACAGCAGCATGTACTATCAGGTACCTGAGGGGATGAGCTGGCCCCTAGAACACAGGGCCAAACCACTGAGAGGAGTGAACTATGTTGGCTCTAGTGGAAAAGTACACGCATGGCCTTTAGCTGGCTGCTGGGGAGGAAGAGGCGGGTCTATTTGAACCTGAGGTCTGGACGTGATGTTCTGCAGCAGCCACTCACATCCCCCTCATTACCATACACAGCCAGGCATACATTCACATGTTTACCGAGAGTCATTGAGTGTATAATGGTGTCTATTTCAAGAGAGAGGATGTTGGAGTGCCAATCGCTCTCTTTCTCTCTCTTCTCATTATGTGTCTGACTGACAGGCGGGATATTTGCATGAATAAGAAGAACAAATACATTATGTCATTTGTATTGTCTGCTTTGATATTTAGGAGAGTGCGGAGGACAACAACACGTCTGTTCATGACCCGTGTATTCATACACTGTCTTTGCCCGGAACTTGTACTGCAGTACTGAGAAATTGTGTCAAAGACCCAAACATTTTCTCCAAAAGAAGCCATGAAGTCAAATCAAATCAAATCAAATTTTATTTGTCACATACACATGGTTAGCAGATGTTAATGCGAGTGTAGCGAAATGCTTGTGCTTCTAGTTCGGACAATGCAGTAATAACGAACAAGTAATCTAACTAACAATTCCAAAAAAAACTACTGTCTTATACACAGTGTAAGGGGATAAAGAATATGTACATAAGGATATATGAATGAGTGATGGTACAGAGCAGCATAGGCAAGATACAGTAGATGGTATCGAGTACAGTATATACATATGAGATGAGTATGTAAACCAAGTGGCATAGTTAAAGTGGCTAGTGATACATGTATTACATAAGGATGCAGTCGATGATATAGAGTACAGTATCAACGTATGCATATGAGATGAATAATGTAGGGTAAGTAACATTATATAAGGTAGCATTGTTTAAAGTGGCTAGTGATATATTTACATCATTTCCCATCAATTCCCATGATTAAAGTGGCTGGAGTAGAGTCAGTGTCATTGACAGTGTGTTGGCAGTAGCCACTCAATGTTAGTGGTGGCTGTTTAACAGTCTGATGGCCTTGAGATAGAAGCTGTTTTTCAGTCTCTCGGTCCCAGCTTTGATGCACCTGTACTGACCTCGCCTTCTGGATGACAGGGGGTTGAACAGGCAGTGGCTCGGGTGGTTGATGTCCTTGATGATCTTTATGGCCTTCCTGTAGCATCGGGTGGTGTAGTTTGTATCTTAATCTGTTTTCAGGTGGAAAAGGATTCGATTTTCATAATATGTGCAATATGCAAGAAATTGGCAAATAGGGACAAAAAATCATTTCTGCCACACCGGCATGTGCACGAAACCCAATATCTGTGGCTGGTCTTTGAATATCAAGTGTCTTGAAGGAGAAAAGTGCTGAACAATGCCTGAAGTTGTGTAATGTGTTTTGACACAACCATGAAGGTAAGCAGTTGGTCCTGTAATAATTCTTAGATTTCTATTAACACCCACTCTTCTGATTGGAGGAGAAAAGTTCATCTCCTCCCTGACTTGTGGGCTCACTGCCCCCATATGCTTATCAGTGTACGTGAACAATTCCACTTCAGCTGGCCGATTTCCATTTGAAACATCCTTTACAGGTGTGTATGATTTCAAAGTGTTGCCGTTTGGAATAGTGAGAAAACCAGAGTGACCCCCGTGCCAATAACGGCCCGGTAATCACTTTAAATGTCTTTTATTGACAGCTTTTCATGGACTAGAGCCGCAATAATCTGTCCTCCTCCATCCATCTCATTCCAAGCTGTTATTTTTGGAACCAGGATCCTGCCTTTGGATTAGTAGGTGTGCAGGATATTTCCTTTGTGTGCATGTGTGTGTGTGTGTGTGCGTGTGTGTGTGTGAAAGAGAGACAACAGTTTGAAAATATTGTATTTGTCCTCCTTGCATGCAGGGATTTAAATGGTCTGAATTGAATTTGGTGCTGCAGCAGTTGCTTAAAAGAAGATATGGGAATATAGATACCCGCTCAAAATCTGCCTCCCATGAGTGAAAACCAACAGCTCTTGTGTACAGTCAAATGAATCAAAATGGTACCCTGAAATATGCTTAGGTAAGAGCACAACCTGATCCAGTTCAGTACTGTGGTGTCCATGTCTGTCTGCATTTACACCCCTGTAAAGCCAGAGGACAAAGGGACAAAGGGACAAAGGGACAAAGGGACAAAGGGACAAAACATCCCAGACCTAGTGCTACTAAGACGTACTGTACAACAAACTAACAATTGAGGATGACAGCTCTATTCTGTTCCCAATGGCTACTACGGTTTCGAAAAAGTTCACTTATTGACTACATAGATACAGTGTCCTAACTAGTTCACTTATTGACTACATAGATACAGTGTCCTAACTAGTTCACTTATTGACTGCATAGATACAGTGTCCTAACTAGTTCACTTATTGACTACATAGATACAGTGTCCTAACTAGTTCACTTATTGACTGCATAGATACAGTGTCCTAACTAGTTCACTTATTGACTACATAGATACAGTGTCCTAACTAGTTCACTTATTGACTACATAGATACAGTGTCCTAACTAGTTCACTTATTGACTACATAGATACAGTGTCCTAACTAGTTCACTTATTGACTGCATAGATACAGTGTCCTAACTAGTTCACTTATTGACTGCATAGATACAGTGTCCTAACTAGTTCACTTATTGACTACATAGATACAGTGTCCTAACTAGTTCACTTATTGACTACATAGATACAGTGTCCTAACTAGTTCACTTATTGACTGCATAGATACAGTGTCCTAACTAGTTCACTTATTGACTACATAGATACAGTGTCCTAACTAGTTCACTTATTGACTACATAGATACAGTGTCCTAACTAGTTCACTTATTGACTGCATAGATACAGTGTCCTAACTAGTTCACTTATTGACTACATAGATACGGTGTCCTAACTAGTTCACTTATTGACTACATAGATACAGTGTCCTAACTAGTTCACTTATTGAGTGCATAGATACAGTGTCCTAACTAGTTCACTTATTGACTGCATAGATACAGTGTCCTAACTAGTTCACTTATTGACTACATAGATACAGTGTCCTAACTAGTTCACTTATTGACTGCATAGATACAGTGTCCTAACTAGTTCACTTATTGACTGCATAGATACAGTGTCCTAACTAGTTCACTTATTGACTACATAGATACAGTGTCCTAACTAGTTCACTTATTGACTGCATAGATACAGTGTCCTAACTGACTTTCAAGAGGCTTGGACTGTAATATTGCTTTGGTTACAGATTGGATGGATGGTGACCAGGGTTCATCAGTATAGTGTGTGATAGCTGCTGTTATTGCTCTGGTACAGTAAACAGCAGCTATCACCTGACCTGTATCAAATTCCTCACGTTTTAATCTTCTAAAATGGTAAGAGATTAATAAGTTACTTTGTTCTCCACTCAGGTGAATGATGGATTTAATTTTAATTTTAATGTATTTATTTAACCTTTATTTAACCAGGAAGGGCTCATTGAGATTAAAATCTCTTTTTCAAGAGCGCCCTGGCCAAGATAGAGAGCACCAAGTCAATACAAAAAAATTACAGACAGACAACATGAAAAACTACAAGTAATCTGGTAAAAACCATTGAATTCACAAGAGTATAAAACAGCAAATTAAAAACATTGACAGGTCAGGGAATCAGCCTCAAAATCCTTCATCAGTGATTTAAAAACACCAATCGGGACAAGTTCTTCCAGTTTAAAAGTATTTTGTAAGGTGTTCCAAGACGATGGCGCAGAGTACATAAAAGCTCTTTTACCAAATTCAGCTGGGACATTTGGAACAGTTAGCAGGATCAAGTCCAGCGAACGAAGAGAGTAGCCACCACATTTCTGAACAATAAAAATGCACAAGTAAAAAGGTAGTAAACCCCAATGGCTTTGTGAATAAAGGTCTACCAGTGACTGAGCCTACGAGTGACTAGAGAAGGCCAGCCAACCCTGGTATACAAAGTGCAGTGGTGCGTAAGGGTTTTGCAGTTTAAAATAAATCTCAAAGTGCCATGTTAAAGAGTGTCAATTGATCTCAAACACTGAGCGTAAAGTATTAATTTAAGGTTTTAATTCATTCATGGCATTAATTCATGGGACATGTCATTTGGAGACTACGGCACATTTTGCAAAGGTGTGAGAGAGGTTACATTATTAAAGGGTGTAATTCAGCGCTGGAGCATCTGTTTTGGCAGCATGTTTAAACCCTTGTGAGAGTCGCGGGAGACTCGGATTCCAGTACAGTATCTCTTTTCCGCTGTTGTTTTTATGCATGATCATCACTATTTCTTGCAGGCGTACGGCTGTCATGCCTGTCTCCAGCCGTCTTCTAGGGCCGCGTGCGTCATCGCTCCCAGCCAATGATGAGACTCCCCACAAGGATAATAACATCTAGGAGCTCTTCCCAATAGATGTCCCGTGTTTAATCCCACCCAGCACTCAGCCACGAGGCACGCCGCAGAGTAAGCCTCAGCTTCGTCAACAGCATCACCACATCCAGAGCTGTCATTCCAACATGGTACCTGTGTGACAACTATCATACTATTTCAATCAAACACACTTTGTTCGGAGTGTTCGGAGTGTTCCACCTCCATTAACTACTGTATAAGAAGCAGTGCGTGACCTGGGCGAAACCTATTTTCTACTGCTTGTGCTCCTGTTGCTCCTACAGAATATTAGCTCAAAAGTATCCTGGAGCTCCTGCATCTAAATATTAACAGTACCGGCACCTATTTCAGTCCAAATCAAGCAATGATAAGAAGCACAACACAACGTGGAATATCTTTGACAACGTACTTTCTGTACTCTTTATCAAGATATCATCTAGAAGAAGAAAGCCAATTAAATAATGGTGAGTAATTGCAGTATATTGCCACACAGTATATAGGCTGATGATTCATAGCTAGTTGTACAGAACAAAACTTTTCATATCATTTAGTTACATACCAAATGGAACAGCTCCCCTATAGTATATTCATATATGCAAATAAGCGCAAATGACGGTACAAACATAGAGGCCTGTGTGCAAAAGGTGATGTGAGTCCCACCAGGTCAAACCCGCCTGAGTTTTCTGTGGCAGTAGTTACGAGTGCCAGAGGGCTTCATTTGCTTCACCACAGTCAGTGAAGTGAGTCCGCCAACACCTTCAATTATGAAACAATTAGCATTCATAAGTTTGCTTGTGAAAAGCTGTAAGATTGAATTGCAGTTAGTCATCCTCTGACTGAATTCATGAAGCGCTTCCTATTCGCTATGCTCCACGAGGCTAATTTTCATCTGCTGGCTCATCCCTGCTCTCTCTGGGACGGTGTCAGTTGTACTCACAGACACCAAAAGGTCATAAATTAGCAATAAGGGCCATTGAAGTAGGCAAGTTGTTACGCTTCAACCTTGTGATACTTTCAAGAGGAGCTTTCAAAAAAAACACAGTTTTGCATATAAAGATATTCATAGATTGTATTTATTTCATTACTGCCCATCAAAGGGGAAAGGTGGAGAATGCGTTCCCCTGCTCACTCTTTTTATGAATGGCCCTAAATATATGGATCAATTGTTTGTGCTTGAAAAGCAAATGTTTCACATTAGTCATGTGTTGAAAATAGCCAGTGGACAAGAGTACCTGATCATCAGCATCATAATAATCATGCTGTGTGTGAAAGTGTTTTGGTATCATCAACTGACACAACTTTAAACATCATCAGTGTCAGGATGTGAAACCTGTGTGTCTACGTCACTCTGGCCTAGCAGCAGCGCTAAAGCCCTTGTAGCTGTTTGTGTAATATAATGGTGTTGACCCTAATGGCTGTAGGCCTCACTATTGAGTTATTATTTTTATGCAACACTAAGCTCCCAGACTCTTTCATAACCCTGTCAGCACAGCGCACACAACTCTCAGAAAAAATGTAGGAGAGAAGTGATGTTTTATTCACTCGTGGCAGAGTACAATTCATAATACAGCTCCACTGACTCACAGTTTTAATTAAAAACTAGCCTTAGCGCCGGTGGTAACATCCTGATTTATTAAGACCCAACCTCATCCACCCAAGACTGAGTCCACAGTGGGTGAAGGGGTGAGGGGAAGGTGGTTGGCAAAATGCCTAGGAGGGGGAAAAGTGCTTTGTTTCACACAGCAAGGTGGTACAGTAGGCAGGCAGTGTGTGTGGTAACATTTCATTACAGAGTTGCTTTGGCAAGTTTGTTTTATAAAAGAATAGTATGGGGAAACAATGATATGCAGTGTATATATATGTATATAACAGACACCATTGGAGAATGGCCAGTGCAGCAAATTTCACATGAATTGATGGAATTTGCTTCGGTCTGACAGTAATGTTAGGTTTATGTCACCCTCTCATTTAAATCACAGCTACAACGGAATCCCTTGATGCAGAGAGATTTTAATTAAAAACGGTGAGAGCGAGTGAGTGTGCTGGCAAGAGAGGGAGGCAGATTGAATGAAAGAGAGAAAGTTATAAAGATAGAGAGGCAGGACCAACGTTAGATCAGAGCTGTGATACACATAAGGGACAGAAGAAAATAAGAGAGGGAACAGTGTGAAAAAGAGAATGGTGGCAGGACAGAGGAGAAAGACTAAGAATGCGTATTCAGGGGTAAAATGGAACTAGGAAAAGTTTAAAGTACATTTCAACTTCCCTTATTCCTTACTTTCCTCTCTATATAGCTCACTGCACATTTTGGGGATTTTCCCCCCCATTCTGCTCACAGTACAGGTCAGATGTTATACCGTGTGTGAATGTGTGTGTGTAACTGCGCCTATTTTCTCTATTTTCATTCCCCCTTGTCTTCTTCACATCTCCCTTCCTTAGTCACTCTCACTGAGTGATTCTTTAAGGTTTGGCACACACTGGTGATGCAGACCACAGCCAAACACACAGACATAAACAAGCACACACAGACACACACTGACACACACAGACACACACAGACACACACACCAACTCTTTGACTGATGCATACATATACAATGCAATAATCAATTTATGTACACTATATAATGCCCTTACCTTAGGTAATGAACATGTAGAAACACACTCACACACTACCCCAGCCAGTCATCTTTAACCATACTGCCTTCTCAATTACACATCCTTTACCTCGGACAAATGGACACAAACACGGTATCTACTGTAGATCAGGGCTTGGTAGCTCGTGCCCTAAGGAGCCATGGGGGATTCTGTTCCTCGTATCCCCGACTTCATAAGACACATCAATTCTCCTCCTCAAGCCCAATCAATGGCAGTAACATGAAAGGTGGCTGATCGGCCCGCCGCCCAGGGGCTAGTCCTCTAGCATGCAGCCGGGCTCCACAGACTCCTGACTCAGCTCTGGGAGGGGGCTGGGGGAGCTGGGGCCAACCACCACCAGGAATGAGCCCTCTCCTCAGTAAACCCAGGGTAAACCTTTAATTGGACATCATACATGTAAATTTGAATGAAAGCAGGATAGCAGGGTGTCAAGACTTCAAAACGTTTCTTACTTTATGTCTTATGCATGTTTTTGTATGGCCTTGTTAGATAGTGTCCATTGACCTTTAAGAACTTTTAGAGGGTATATGGTGCCAACTCTTATATAAATCATCATTAGGCTTCAGCCATATTTAATTCACCTGTGCAAAGCTTTAAGATCTTTTGAACATGTTCTACTGGCTTTAGGCATTTGTTACTCTAGAGCCACTGATCACATCCATCCACAACTCCCTCATGTCTTCACATTGGTCTTGACTGATCTTTATCACGGTCGACACGATGCAATATACCACGTCTTTCTTGTCCTGGAGGTTTGAGCCAGAAGAGGCCATCTATCCCACACTCACAGTGTGTGTCCATTGATCTTAAATGACTGGATGGGTAGAAGGATCATTAGGCTAGTGCTATGGTGGTAGCTATGTAGTCCACCTTGTCTCTACTCCTTGAGTCACAAAACACTCTCTCTCACACACACTTAATGAGTGTGCCATCAGGGTCTGGCGGTGTGAACGTATCAGGGTCTGGCGGTGTGAACCTATCAGGGTCTGGCGGTGTGAACCTATCAGGGTCTGGCGGTGTGAACCTCAGGGTCAGGGTCTCAGGGCGGTGTGAACCTATCAGGGTCTGGCGGTGTGAACCTATCAGGGTCTGGCGTTGTGAACGTATCAGGGTCTGGAGGTGTGAACGTATCAGGGTCTGGCGGTGTGAACGTATCAGGGTCTGGAGGTGTGAACGTATCAGGGTCTGGCGGTGTGAACCTATCAGGGTCTGGCGGTGTGAACCTATCAGGGTCTGGCGTTGTGAACGTATCAGGGTCTGGAGGTGTGAACGTATCAGGGTCTGGCGGTGTGAACGTATCAGGGTCTGGAGGTGTGAACGTATCAGTGTCTGGGTGTGGTATCAGGGTCTGTGAACGTATCAGGGTCTGGCGGTGTGAACGTATCAGGGTCTGGCGGTGTGAACGTATCAGGGTCTGGAGGTGTGAACGTATCAGGGTCTGGCGGTGTGAACGTATCAGGGTCTGGCGGTGTTAATGTATCAGGGTCTGGCGGTGTGAACGTATCAGGGTCTGGCGGTGTGAATGTATCAGGGTCTGGCGGTGTGAACGTATCAGGGTCTGGCGGTGTGAATGTATCAGGGTCTGGCGGTGTGAACGTATCAGGGTCTGGCGGTGTGAATGTATCAGGGTCTGGCGGTGTGAACGTATCAGGGTCTGTCGGTCTGAACGTATCAGGGTCTGTCGGTGTGAACGTATCAGGGTCTGTCGGTGTGAACGTATCAGGGTCTGGCGGTGTGAACGTATCAGGGTCTGGAGGTGTGAACGTATCAGGGTCTGGCGGTGTGAACGTATCAGGGTCTGGCGGTGTGAACGTATCAGGGTCTGGCGGTGTGAACGTATCAGGGTCTGGCGGTGTGAACGTATCAGGGTCTGGCGGTGTTAATGTATAAGGGTCCTGCGGTGTTAATGTATCAGGGTGCTGCGGTGTTAATGTATCAGGGTCTGGCGGTGTGAACGTATCAGGGTCTGCCGGTGTGAATGTATCAGGGTCTGGAGGTGTGAATGTATTAGGGTCCTGCGGTGTTAATGTATCAGGGTCCTGCGGTGTTAATGTATCAGGGTCCTGCGGTGTTAATGTATCAGGGTCCTGCGGTGTGAATGTATCAGGGTCCTGCGGTGTGAATGTATCAGGGTCCTGCGGTGTTAATGTATCAGGGTCCTGCGGTGTTAATGTATCAGGGTCCTGTCTGGAGGTGTGTTAATGTATCAGGGTCCTGCGGTGTGAATGTATCAGGGTCTGCCGGTGTGAACGTATCAGGGTCTGGAGGTGTGAATGTATCAGGGTCCTGCGGTGTTAATGTATCAGGGTCCTGCAGTGTTAATGTATCAGGGTCCTGCGGTGTTAATGTATCAGGGTCCTGCGGTGTGAATGTATCAGGGTCCTGCGGTGTGAATGTATCAGGGTCTGCGGTGTGAATGTATCAGGGTCCTGCGGTGTTAATGTATCAGGGTCCTGCGGTGTTAATGTATCAGGGTCCTGCGGTGTTAATGTATCAGGGTCCTGCGGTGTGAATGTATCAGGGTCTGGAGGTGTGAACGTATCAGGGTCTGGAGGTGTGAACGTATCAGGGTCTGGAGGTGTGAACGTATCAGGGTCTGGAGGTCTCAGGGTCTGGCATCAGGGTCTGGAGGTGTGAACGTATCAGGGTCTGTCGGTGTGAACGTATCAGGGTCTGTCGGTGTGAACGTATCAGGGTCTGGAGGTGTTAACGTATCAGGGTCTCGCGTTGTGAACGTATCAGGGTCTGGAGGTGTGAACGTATCAGGGTCTGGCGGTGTGAACGTATCAGGGTCTGTCGGTGTGAACGTATCAGGGTCTGGCGGTGTGAACGTATCAGGGTCTGGAGGTGTTAACGTATCAGGGTCTCGCGTTGTGAACGTATCAGGGTCTGGAGGTGTGAACGTATCAGGGTCTGGCGGTGTGAACGTATCAGGGTCTGCGGTGGTGTGAGGGTCTGTATCAGGGTCTGGCGGTGTGAACGTATCAGGGTCTGGAGGGTGTGAACGTATCAGGGTCTGGAGGTGTGAACGTATCAGGGTCTGGCGGTGTGAACGTATCAGGGTCTGGCGGTGTGTAACCTATCAGGGTCTGGCGGTGTGAACGTATCAGGGTCTGGAGGTGTGAACGTATCAGGGTCCTGCGGTGTTAATGTATCAGGGTCCTGCGGTGTGAATGTATCAGGGTCCTGCGGTGTGAATGTATCAGGGTCCTGCGGTGTGAATGTATCAGGGTCCTGCGGTGTGAATGTATCAGGGTCCTGCGGTGTTAATGTATCAGGGTCCTGTTAATGTATCAGGGTCCTGCGGTGTTAATGTATCAGGGTCCTGCGGTGTGAATGTATCAGGGTCCTGTATCAGGGTGTGAATGTATCAGGGTCTGGAGGTGTGAACGTATCAGGGTCTGGAGGTGTGAACGTATCAGGGTCTGGCGGTGTGAACGTATCAGGGTCTGGCGGTGTGAACGTATCAGGGTCTGGCGGTGTGAACGTATCAGGGTCTGGTGGTGTGAACGTATCAGGGTCTGGAGGTCTGAACGTATCAGGGTCTGGCGGTGTGAACGTATCAGGGTCTGTCGGTGTGAACGTATCAGGGTCTGGCAGTGTGAACGTATCAGGGTCTGGCGGTGTGAACGTATCAGGGTCTGGAGGTGTGAACGTATCAGGGTCTGGAGGTGTGAACGTATCAGGGTCTGGCGGTGTGAACGTATCAGGGTCTGGCGGTGTGAACCTATCAGGGTCTGGCGTTGTGAACGTATCAGGGTCTGGAGGTGTGAACGTATCAGGGTCTGGAGGTGTGAATGTATCAGGGTCCTGCGGTGTTAATGTATCAGGGTCTGGCGGTGTGAACGTATCAGGGTCTGCCGGTGTGAACGTATCAGGGTCTCTGGCAGGGTGTGAATGTATCAGGGTCCTGCGGTGTTAATGTATCAGGGTCTGGCGGTGTGAACTTATCTGGGTCTGTCTGGCGGTGTGAACGTATCAGGGTCTGGCGGTGTGAACGTATCAGGGTCTGGCGATGTGAACGTATCAGGGTCCTGCGGTGTTAATGTATCAGGGTCTGGCGGTGTGAACGTATCAGGGTCTGGCGGTGTTAATGTATCAGGGTCCTGCGGTGTTAATGTATCAGGGTGCTGCGGTGTTAATGTATCAGGGTCTGGCGGTGTGAACGTATCAGGGTCTGCCGGTGTGAATGTATCAGGGTCTGGAGGTGTGAATGTATCAGGGTCCTGCGGTGTTAATGTATCAGGGTCCTACGGTGTTAATGTATCAGGGTCCTGCGGTGTTAATGTATCAGGGTCCTGCGGTGTGAATGTATCAGGGTCCTGCGGTGTGAATGTATCAGGGTCTGCCGGTGTGAACGTATCAGGGTCTGGAGGTGTGAATGTCAGGGTTCAGGGTTAATGTATCAGGGTCCTGCGGTGTTAATGTATCAGGGTCCTGCGGTGTTAATGTATCAGGGTCCTGCGGTGTGAATGTATCAGGGTCTGCGGTGTGAATGTATCAGGGTCTGGCGGTGTGAATGTATCAGGGTCCTGCGGTGTTAATGTATCAGGGTCCTGCGGTGTTAATGTATCAGGGTCCTGCGGTGTTAATGTATCAGGGTCCTGCGGTGTGAATGTATCAGGGTCTGGCGGTGTGAATGTATCAGGGTCTGGCGGTGTGAATGTATCAGGGTCTTGCGGTGTGAATGTATCAGGGTCCTGCGGTGTTAATGTATCAGGGTCCTGCGGTGTTAATGTATCAGGGTCCTGCGGTGTTAATGTATCAGGGTCCTGCGGTGTTAATGTATCAGGGTCCTGCGGTGTGAATGTATCAGGGTCTGCGGTGTGAATGTATCAGGGTCCTGCGGTGTTAATGTATCAGGGTCCTGCGGTGTTAATGTATCAGGGTCCTGCGGTGTTAATGTATCAGGGTCCTGCGGTGTGAATGTATCAGGGTCCTGCGGTGTTAATGTATCAGGGTCCTGCGGTGTTAATGTATCAGGGTCCTGCGGTGTTAATGTATCAGGGTCCTGCGGTGTTAATGTATCAGGGTCCTGCGGTGTTAATGTATCAGGGTCCTGCGGTGTGAATGTATCAGGGTCTGGCGGTGTGAATGTATCAGGGTCTGGCGGTGTGAATGTATCAGGGTCCTGCGGTGTTAATGTATCAGGGTCTGGCGGTGTGAACTTATCAGGGTCTGTCTGGCGGTGTGAACGTATCAGGGTCTGGCGGTGTGAACGTATCAGGGTCTGGCAGTGTGAACGTATCACGGTCTGGCGGTGTGAACGTATCACGGTCTGGCGGTGTGAACGTATCAGGGTCTGGCGGTGTGAACGTATCACGGTCTGGCGGTGTGAACGTATCAGGGTCTGGCGGTGTGAACGTATCAGGGTCTGTCTGGCGGTGTGAACGTATCAGGGTCTGGCGGTGTGAATGTATCAGGGTCCTGCGGTGTTAATGTATCAGGGTCTGGCGGTGTGAACGTATCACGGTCTGGCGGTGTGAACGTATCAGGGTCTGGCGGTGTGAACGTATCAGGGTCTGTCTGGCGGTGTGAACGTATCAGGGTCTGGCGCTGTGAATGTATCAGGGTCCTGCGGTGTTAATGTATCAGGGTCTGGCGGTGTGAACGTATCAGGATCTGGCGGTGTGAACTTATCAGGGTCTGTCTGGCGGTGTGAACGTATCAGGGTGTGGCGGTGTGAATTGTCTCAGAATACTAGGTGGTAAATATTTGTGGTTGTGGCTTCATTTAGCACCCCATCGTCTTCGTATAGGAGATTTATTTACAGTTTGTGTTCTCCACCCCATCCGCCCTCATACCTCCCTCACTGCACCTCCTCCCAGCTCTCCACTCAGCCACCATCTTTAATTCAACCCCCCTCCCCTCCCCTTTGCCCCCCACCATTCCTCTCTGGTCATGGTTAATTAATTGCCAAGCTGTTCACTGCCGATGCCAACTGTAACATAGACAAACACTGATACATTGATACCCACATACATTCACGCTCGCTGACACTCCTGACAGAAAACTCCCTAGGTCCAGTATTGGAAGATGTTACAGGACAATAATGGAGATGTTATACAGTGCCTTCAGAATTCACAGCCCTACAAATTCTAACATTTGTAAAAAAAAATATTTAAAAAAGACTAATAAAACACTAATATATCTTGCCTAGATAAGTATTCAACCCCCTGCGTTAATACATGCTAGAATCACATTTGGCAGTGATTACAGCTGTCTTTCTGGGTAAGTTCTAAGAGCTTTCCAACCCTGGATTGTGCAACATTTTCCCATTATTCTTTTCAAAATTCTTTAAGCTCTGTCAAATTGGTTGTTGATCATTGCTAGACAATCATTTTCAGGCAAATTTAAGTCAAAACTGTAACTCAACCACTTAGGAACATTCACAGTTTTCTTGGTAAGCAACTCCAGTGTAGATTTGGCCTTGTGTTTTAGGTTATTGTCCTGCTGAAAGGTGCATTCATCACCGGGTGTCTGGTGGAAAGCAGACTGAACAAGGTTGCCCTTTAGAATTTTGCCTGTTCTTAGCTCCATTTCATAAAAAAAATGTATCCTGAAAAAGTCCCCAGTCCTTAACAATTACAAGCACACCCATAACATGATGAATTCACCACTATGCTTGAAAATTTGGAGAGTGGTACTCCGTAATGTATTGTTTTGGATTTGGCCCAAACATAACACTTTGTATTAAGGACAAAAGGTTAATTGCTTTGCAGCATTTTTTGCAGTATTACTTTAGTGCCTTGTTGCCAACAGTTTTGGAATATGTTTTATTCTGTACAGGCTTTCTTCACTCTGTCAATTAGGTTACTATTGTAGAGTTACTACTGCACAATGTTGTTAATCCATCCTAAGTTTTCTCCTATCACACACTGTTTTTAAGTCACCATTGGCCTCGTATTCCTGAGCGGTTTCCTTCCTCTCCGGCAACTGAGATAGGAAGGACATCTGTATCTTTGTAGTGACTGGGTGTATTATTGATACATCATTCAAAGTGTAATTAGTAACTTCACCATGCTCAAAGGGATATTCAATGTCTGTTTTTTTCCCCCATCTACCAATAGATGCCCTTCTTTGTGAGGCCTTGGGGAAAAAAAATAATCTTTGTGGTTCACTGCTCGACTGAGGGACCTTACAGATAATTGTATGTGTGGGGTACAGAGATGAAGTAGTCATTCACTATTATTGCACACAGAGTGAGTCTATGTCATTTATTATGACTTCCTAAGTATTTAGGATTGAGTTATTTAGGCTTGAGTTATTGACTCAAGACATTTCAGCTTTTCATTTTTTATTAATTAGTAAAAATGTTGAAAAACATAATTCCACTTTGACATGATGAGGTTGTCATGGGTGTCATCGGAAGTAGACCAAAGTGCAGCGTGGTGAGCGTACATTTTATTTTATTTTAAAATGTTCGCCAACATAACAACAAACGAAAGAAACAACAGTGAAGCTTACAGGGCTAAGTGCCACAAACAAAGTCAACTACCCACACTGAACAGAGGGAAAAAGGGCTACCTAAGTATGATTCCCAATCAGAGACAACGATAGACAGCTGTCCCTGATTGAGAACCATACACCGCAAAAACATAGAAATAAAGAAACCTGGAAAACAAAAAATAGAATGCCCACCCCACATCTCACCCTGACCTAACCAAATAGACTCTCTAAGGTCAGGGCGTGACAGAGGTATTGTGTGCAAGCCGGTGACAAAAAAATCGAAATATAATACACTTTAAATTCAGGCTGTAAAATAGCACAATGTGGAAAAAGTCAAGGGGTGTGAAGTGAGTACCGTCTGTATTCATCAAGGGGACGTGCGTCCCAGAAACTATGTAGCAGGTAATCCATATTACCTGGCAGTTTAACTTTGTTGAATTTGGGACACTTTGCACTGAGGTGTTTAAGCAGCCACTGTGTTTGAAATTTGTCGCTTGCATGGCTGAGCGGCGGTTGAGAAGAGATTCTAAATAAATTCTGACAATTATTCAGTTTGCTTCCCAGATTTTAAAAAAGTCAGGAGGGGGAAAATCTAAATGAAATACTGAAAATATTGCATGTATTCAACCTGGGGTTTGAAACTCAGTTACGTTGCAGTTAAGCAGCGGTTGTGACTAAATAGAAAATGACAAGAGAAACTGAGTGTTCCCTATAATACAGTGGTTAGACTAAATCTGTGCAAATGAATCTGTGGGAGAGTGACATCCACAGGGCAAAGCGGTGGTGCTGTGCTTTTATAATCCAACCTTGATAAACAATATTCATTAGCTCTCAACCATGTTCGGCTTCAGTAATCAATGAGAGTTACATGTGCAATTGATTGAATACATGCAATTATTTACACCAGAGTGCTTTAAATGATGATGTTGTGCTGCATTGGCTGTTCTCAGATATTATAGTATCACACACTTTGACGAGCGTGTTGAGATTGAACCCCCTTGTTTTCAATTCTACTCAATGCTGGTGACAGTGTGGCACCTTCTATACAATGTAACATCCTTGGATGTGTCATTGTTCCATCAAGACATCGCTCCCTCTCCCTAACATAGGTCAGAGAGAGGCTCAACAAGTTATTCCTCTCAGTGGTAAATATATGTCTAACATATATGTCTGCAGTGCCCAACACTCACAGCTCTTTGCTGCCACATTTCACAGATCTTGTCAGTAACTGGATGGTAAATCTCTCAGGGGAGAATTAGGTTCCTATTGGCAGTTGTGCTTGGGAATTTGCTAGGAAAATTTTCCCTAACATAGTCCAATCAATAACTTCTAATATTAAGTACTAGTCACATCAATCCTTCTGATTCCTTAGGGTGGCAGGGGTTGCTGGCTGGCGGGGTTACTCCAGCAACGTGTCCATTAACTATGACATTTCACTACCAGTGGGAAGAGAGGCTGGACTATGGCAGTGTCAGCCTCTCAGAAAAACCTGCACTTCAGGATGGACAAGGGTCACTCACTTGGTATATTTGTACTGTACATTATATGACTGTGACATCACAAACGGGCTTTTAGGAATGTAAGTGTTTTGCTTGGTGGATATGGCAACCTTATAATGTATCAGAACACAGAGTAATGTACAAAATACTGTTTGTGGACTATTGCATATAGGAAAATATCCTATTTCAATGATAGGATGAATTAAACCACAGTCCATCTCAAAGCTTTAATTTCTACCCAGAGACCACTGCCTCTGTAGTTAAGCAAGTGTAAAAATGTTGAATAACAGTACTTTCACATTTGTAAGATTTATGAGCGTAGAAAATGCTAAGGTAATCCCATACAGCAAATATAGAACTTGTCCTGGCATATTCAAACAGAGTGTTCCCTTTAAAGCTGTGGTTAGTCTGTGAACATTTTTGTTACTTCAAATACGTATGGGACATTTGAATAAAACAAACTCCCCATGGCTCAAGTTACATGCAGCAAGGCCTGGATTTGTATGTCCAGCACCCCAAAATCATTGCTGAGTAATAACATCATTGCTGAGTAATAACATCATTGCTGAGTAATAACATCATTGCTGAGTAATAACATCATTGCTGAGTAATAACATCATTGCTGAGTAATAACATCATTGCTGTGTTGATATATAGAGATATCTAAAGATGCTGACCTACATCAGCATTGTACAGCAGAATGAGAAGAAAACATTCTTCCCACATAAAAACACCACAGCCTTTGGGTGGAGAGGAAAATAGGTTCAATTGAAGTCGGAAGTTTACATACACTTAGGTTGGAGTCATTAAAACTCGTTTTCAGCCCTTCCACAAATTTCTTACTAACAAACTATAGTTTTGGCAAGTCAGTTAGGACATCTACTTTATGCATGACACGAGTAAAGTTTCCAACAATTGTTTACAGACAGATTATTTCACTGTATCACAATTCCAGTGGATCAGAAGTTTACATACACTAAGTTGACTGTGCCTTTAAACAGCTTTGAAAATTCCAGAACATTATGCCATGGCTTTAGAAGTTTCTGATAGGCTAATTGACATCATTTGAGTCAATTGGAGGTGTACCTCGGGATGTATTTCAAGGCCTACCTTCAAACTCAGTGCCTCTTGCTTGACATCATGGGAAAATCAAAAGAAATCAACCAAGAACTCAGAAAAAAAATTGTAGACCTCCACAAGTCTAGTTCATCCTCGGGAGTACTTTCCAAAGGCCTGAAGGTACCACGTTCATCTGTACAAACAATAGTACGCAAGTATAAACACCATGGGACCACACAGCCGTCATACCGCTCAGGAAGGAGACACGTTCTGTCTCCTAGAGATGAACGCACTTTGGTGCGAAAAGTGCAAATCAATCCCAGAACAACAGCAAAGGACCTTGTGAAGATGCTGGAGGAAACAGGCACAAAAGTATCTATAACCACAGTAAAACGAGTCCTAAATCGACATAACCTGAATGGCCGCTCAGCAAGGAAGAAGCCACTTCTCCAAAACCGCCATAAAAAATCCAGACTACGGTTTGTAACTGCACATGGGGACAAAGATTGCACTTTTGGGAGAAATGTCCTCTGGTCTGATGAAACAAAAATAGAACTGTTTGGCCATAATGACCATCACTATGTTTGGAGGAAAAAGGGGGAGGCTTGCAAGCTGAAAGAACACCATCCTAACCGTGAAGCACGGGGTGGCAGCATAATGTTGTGGGGGTGCTTTGCTGCAGGAAGGACTGGTGCACTTCACAAAATAGATGGCATCATGAGGACGGAAAATTATGTGGATATATTGAAGCAACATCTCAAGACATCAGTCACGAAGTTAAAGCTTGGTCGCAAATGGGTCTTTCAAATGAACAATGACCCCAAGTATACTTCCAAAGTTGTGGCAAAATGGCTTAAGGACAACAAAGTCAAGGTATTGGAGTGGCCATCACAAAGCCCTGACTTCAATCCTATATAAAATGTGTGGGCAGAACTGAAAAAGCTAACAAGGAGGCCTACAAACCTGACTCAGTTACGCCAGCTCTGTCAGGAGGAATGGGCCAAAATTCACCCAACTTATTGTGGGAAGCTTGTGGAAGTCTACCCAAAACGTTTGACCCAAGTTAGACAATTTAAAGGCAATGCTACCAAATACTAATTGAGTGTATGTAAACCTCTGACCCACTGGGAAGGTGATGAAAGAAATACAAGCTGAAATAAATCATTCTCTCTACTATTATTCTCACATTTCACATTCTTAAAATAAAGTGCTGATCCTAACTGACCTAAGACAGGGATTTTTTTTTACAAGGATTAAGTGTCAGGAATTGTAAAAAACTGAGTTTAAATGTATTTGGCTAAGGTGTATGTAAACTTCCGACTTCAACTGTACAACTGTTCAAAGCTATGTACATGTAGTTTTTTCCATACATACATACAGCAACTGGAGCATCAACATACACCTCTGAAGTCTCGACACGGCAGTATCCAAAGAAGTGCCTGAAGGTAACAGATGTCACCAAAGCAAATGTTGGAATTCAATGCTCAGCTAATGATTGGGTCTCGAGGCAGTTTTCCAGGTGACTGATGTTCCTCTGTGGAGACGAGGATGAGTGAAGGCGTATTGATTCCTGTTGACAATTCAGTCAGTTCTATGCTCAGCCTGACATGTGTCAGGTCAATCTAAAAAGGTGATTCTGGTAGATCCAATTAATATTCATTGATAGCATTACCTCGGCAATAAAACCTATTGAAGCCAATAGTTTCCATATAATTCTACAACAGCCACTACATTCTTCAATAATTGGATATTAGCCAGATTGATGTTGAATATATTCCACAGATCCTAACCTAGAAAGACTACACAGTAATCATTTGTTTTTATATGTCCCTGAATATTCACAAATAGGCCTACAATATTGAAATAGTATTGTTGATGATCCAATACACACCACACCATACTCTCACAAGCCATCAAACATAAGCAACAGACAATCAATAGCCATTTTATTCCCAAATCTACTATATCTAGGCCTATGTTCATCTTCAGAAATTTGAAGAATAGTCTTAGTCTCTTCACTATCCTTCCCTCCTCCTTTATGCTAACTAACTTTCAGGATATCAATTTTGCCTCCTTTTATGGATAAGTTGAAAGAAACATTCTCTCTCTCTTTCTATTCAGCAAAGAGGGTAAAGCGGTATAAAACACTGGAGCAGGTGTCAAGATATTGACAAGATACATAACTCCATGTGTAGTAAGTCCTACTCATCCTTTATCTTTTAATTAGGTTTTATGGGGAGGGGGAGGGTAGAGTGTGCTTATTTTAGAATATTTCAGACTATTTTCAAGATCAAAGGTTGTAGCTGTATTGTATTGTATATGCCACTGCATGTCTACCTCTGACATGTGTTGGGATCCATACCTGTACGTGCTGCTCGAGAGTCTATTTTTAAACCGCTTTGATGACTTAGTAAAACAAAACACCATTTTAAAAGGTTTCCTTTATACCAGCTGAAATAGCAATCTATTATCTTTCTCTCCATCTGCTTCGAGACCGTTCTCTCCATCAGTCAAAAGAAAAATGACTAACACAAGAGCCGAGCCGCAGAGCATTGAAACATAACTGTGCATGACAATGATAAAGGCTACAGTAATACAACAAAGAGAAGAAATCCCATTTGTAATAGGTATACATGAGCTATAGATAAGACCTAAAACCGATCTATGAACTAGAATTCTGATAGACCAATATCCTTATTCAAACCATTATTCTAAAATGTCCTGTTTAGTTTCTAAGCTTTATAAAAGATTAGAGAGAGAAAAAAAATGATTGGATTTAGGCCTAATAGCCTCATGTATAAAAAATATTGCTATTAAAAAGGCTTAAACACACTCAATGTAAAAGTCAGTGGAGTTGAAACAGAGTAGTGAAATGGATAATATTATTCAATAACATTGCTGATTTGGTTATGTTCTATATCAATGCTTGGTCTAATACTGCAACATCAACCGTTAGTAACACAGTATAGAGTGTTCCATGAACAGTAAAGAAGGCCGTTGTTAAGGGCGGTGCTTTTCAATCATAGTAGTAATAGCATTTGTAGTGTGCTCACATCTAGAGCCCATAAGAGAATAATTTAGTTTCTCGGTCTCACACTCCGTATGGTGGCTCAGTCTCTTGAAAGTCATGTCCGATTAACAGTGCACCGAGAAAAAGACGATAGGAGGGTGGAAAAGGGGGAGAGCGTACGTTCAAAGTCAAAATGATAGTGAGAGTCAGAGGATGCATATGAGAGAGGGAACGAGTATTGAGAGAGAGATGAGCTGAACACATTGAAAAGAGGAAAATATGAAAAATATGATAATGGCTCTGGTTGGTAATAGCTGTTTATGGGCCATTATTTACTGTTTCTGTATTCATATACGTAGCGAGCCCAATCTCAGTCGGACTTCAGGGAATAACAAATGTCTTCTTCATCTTATCACACATAACAAAACACAGACACGCATAGGCCTACATACAAAATCTGAACTCAATATACACACAGATGAGCACACCCTTTTGTCACAAAATCTCATTCAACAAATCCTTTAATTGCTTGATCAATATCTGTAGAGCCATGCAAATTAAGCTAGTAGTCAATAGCGGCTGGGTCAGGTTGAATAACCAAGTAAAGCTCACACACTGACGCAGTCCATCGATCAAAAAGCGCACCACGCTAAAATCCTGTGCCCCTTTCTACCACAAGGCCTGCAGGTCTCACCCTGCACCACTACCACCACAAACCATCTCCACATTGATATGTTTATGCTGGAGATTAGAGTTTTATGGGACACCGAAAATGTGTAAACCTGAAGATGTTGTAGAATTTGAGATGATGTTGTTGACTCATTTTCACAGACGAGCAGAAGAATATCAACACGAGACAAACTCTCATACATACAGTATCCCCAGTGTGTAAACTACAGTGTGTGACTAACACACACACTCAGGGATGAGATGGGTTGTGTGGGTAGTTGCTGTAAGACAATGAGCATAAAAAAGGTCCATCAGTGTGTCCTACCTTGTGTATTGGCAGCCAAAATGTCATCCCTGCTTCTCAGAAGTAGCATGATGGTGAGGCCTGGGACTCCTCTCTCCCTCTCATAGCCTCAGACTGAGGGAGGGTGAACTGAGATGCACACACATGGAAAAAGACAAGAAAGAGATGCATCACAATAGCCTAATCAAAAACTTTAAAACAGCTCTGTCATGTTAACACAGGAACCTGTTACATCTACAGTTGTGGCCAAAAGTTTTGAGAATGACACAAATATTAATTTTCACAAAGTTTGCTGCTTCAGTGTCTTTAGATATTTTTGACAGATGTTACTATGGAATACTGAAGTATAATTACAAGCATTTCATACGTGTTAAAGGATTTTATTGACAAGTTGATGCAAAGAGTCAATATTTGCAGTGTTGACCCTTCTTTTTCAAGACCTCTGCAATCCGCCCTGGCATGCTGTCAATTAACTTCTGGGCCACATCCTGACTGATGGCAGCCCATTCTTGCATAATCAATGCTTGGAGTTTGTCAGAATTTGTGAGGTTTTGTTTGTCCACCCGCCTCTTGAGGATTGACCACAAGTTCTCAATGGGATTAAGGTCTGGGGAGTTTCCTGGCCATGGACCCAAAATATCGATGTTTTGTTCCCAGAGACACTTACTTATCACTTTTGCCTTATGGCAAGGTGCTCCATCATGCTGGAAAAGGCATTGTTCGTCACCAAACTGTTCCTGAATGGTTGGGAGAAGTTGCTCTCGGAGGATGTGTTGGTACCAATATTTATTCATGGCTGTGTTCTTAGGCAAAATTATGAGTGAGCCCACTCCCTTGGCTGAAAAGCAACCCCACACATGAATAGTCTCAGGATGCTTTACTGTTGGCATGACACAGGACTGATGGTAACGCTCACCTTGTCCTCTCCGGACAAGCTCTCTCCGGACGCCCCAAACAATCGGAAAGGGAATTCATCAAATAAAATGACTTTACCCCAGTCCTCAGCAGTCCAATCCCTGTACCTTTTGCAGAATATCAGTCTGTCCCTGATGTTTCTCCTGGAGAGAAGTGGCTTCTTTGCTGCCCTTCTTGACACCAGGCCATCCTCCAAAAGTCTTCGCTTCACTGTGCGTGCAGATGCACTCACCTGCCTGCTGCCATTCCTGAGCAAGCTCTGTACTGGTGGTGCCCCGATCCTGCAGCTGAATCAACTTTAGGAGACGGTCCTGGCGCTTGCTGGACTTTCTTGGGTGCCCTGAAGCCTTCTTCACAACAATTGAACAGCTCTCCTTGAAGTTCTTGTTGATCCGATAAATGGTTGATTTAGGTGCAATCTTACTGGCAGCAATATCCTTGCCTGTGAAGCCCTTTTTGTGCAAAGCAATGATGACGGCACGTGTTTCCTTGCAGGTAACCATGTTTGACAGAGGAAGAACAATGATTCCAAGCACCACCCCCTTTTTAAGCTTCTAGTCTGTTATTCGAACTCAATCAGCATGACAGAGTGATCTCCAGCCTTTTCCTCGTCAACACTCACACCTGTGTCAACGAGAGAATCACTGACATGATATCAGCTGGTCCTTTTGTGGCAGGGCTGAAATGCAGTGGAAATGTTTTTGGGGATTCAGTTAATTTGCATGGCAACGAGGGACTTTGCAATTCAGTTGCAATACATCTGATCACTCTTCATAACATTCTGGAGTATATGCAAATTGCCATCATACAAACTGAGGCAGCAGACTTTGTGAAATTAATAATTGTGTCATTCTCAAAACTTTTAGCCACGACTGTACAAACCAAGTAGCATTGAAGTATGTATTACATTATGACAGTTCATTTACATTTTGATGCCTATGATGATACTGTGCATGCAGACCTGAATATCCAAAGAGCGTGTGTAAATGGAAGGAAAAAGACTCAACACATCAATAAGGTATGAGACACATCAGATAATATGAGCCATATTTTTGGTCTTGGATTTTATTTCATACTACATTGATGTTTGATGTCTTGATATAATCGTGTACATAGGCCTTTGAGATTGGCCATCCTTGGGTTCTCAAGAGCTAGCCTAAAGGGACTTACAGCTTCCCATCCTTGGGTTCTCAAGAGCTAGCCTAAAGGGACTTACAGCTTCCCATCCTTGGGTTCTCAAGAGCTAGCCTAAAGGGACTTACAGCTTCCCATCCTTGGGTTCTCAAGAGCTAGCCTAAAGGGACTTACAGCTTCCCATCCTTGGGTTCTCAAGAGCTAGCCTAAAGGGACTTACAGCTTCCCATCCTTGGGTTCTCAAGAGCTAGCCTAAAGGGACTTACAGCTTCCCATCCTTGGGTTCTCAAGAGCTAGTCTAAAGGGACTTACAGCTTCCCATCCTTGGGTTCTCAAGAGCTAGCCTAAAGGGACTTACAGCTTCCCTTCCTTGGGTTCTCAAGAGCTAGTCTAAAGGGACTTACAGCTTCCCATCCTTGGGTTCTCAATAGCTAGCCTAAAGGGACTTACAGCTTCCCATCCTTGGGTTCTCAAGAGCTAGCCTAAAGGGATTTACAGCTTCCCATCCTTGGGTTCTCAAGAGCTAGCCTAAAGGGATTTACAGCTTCCCATCCTTGGGTTCTCAAGAGCTAGTCTAAAGGGACTTACAGCTTCCCATCCTTGGGTTCTCAAGAGCTAGCCTAAAGGGACTTACAGCTTCCCACTCTTGGGTTCTCAGCTGAAGGTACAGACCACAGCAGGGTCCATATGTTAACTACAATCCCGATGCTCTGTTTAACGTTTGAAAACGTTAATAATCCTCGCTTGCGATACATTTTTGGAAATTTAAAGCCCTCTATTCTCAAATCAAAATAACTTCACAAATGCAAAATATACGCTTACTGTACACTGTTTAAAGTAGTTTTAACAGAGTTGCAGTCGACAGTAATTTTCAGTTACAACACTATTCTGACGCCCTTTTTCCGTTACACACAGGTGTTCGGAGACACTTCGATAGCTAATTAAAACAGGTGGTCGACTCTGTCTTCCGTAAACAAGGGCTGTAATATGGCTGCTATACATTTAAATGTTTTATTCATTTAGCAGACGCTCATATATACAGAGATTTGCAGAAGCAACTAAGGTTAAGTGCCTTGCTCAAAGGGCACATTGACAGATTTCTCACCTAGTCGGCTCATGGATTTGAACCAGCAACCTTTCGGTTACTGGCCCAACGCTCTAAACCACAAGGCTACCTGCTGCCCCTGTAAAGGTTTGTAGTAACTATTTTTTGATGTATTATTATTCTTTCTCACGGATGTGAAAGTTAAGTTCTAAATGTTTCCAAAACAAGCGAGGCATAGTGACATTCAGACAAAGCTTCAGGACAGCGGCGGAGCCTTTGTCTTGGGCGGCAAGTTTATGTACAGACGGTATACAGTGCCTTCAGATAGTATTCACCTGACTTTTTTTTCACATTTTGCTGTGTTATAAAGAGGGATTAAAATTGATTTAATTGTAACTATTTGTCAATGATCTACAAAAAATACTGTAGTCATAGTGGAGAAAAAATGGTATGAAACATAAAAATGTATGAAACATAAAAAACGGAATATATCTTGATTAGATAAGTATTCAATCCTCTGAATCAATACCTGTTAGAATCCCCTTTGTCAGCAATTACAGCTGTGAGTCTTTCTGGGTAAACTAGTCAGGAATGAGGGAAAGATGAATGGAGCAAAGTACAGAGAGATACTTGATGAAAACCTGCTCCAGAGCGCTCAGGACCTCAGACTGGGGCAAAGGTTCATCATCCAACAGGACAACGACCCTAAGCACACACAACGCAGGCGTGGCTTCAGGACAAGTCTGTGAATGTTCTTGAGTGGCTCAGCCAGAGCCCAGAATTGAACCCGATCGAACATCTCTGTAGTGACCTGAAAATAGCTGTGCAGCGAGGATCTGCAGAGAAGAATGAGAGAAACTCCCCAAATACAAGTATGCCAAGCTTGTAGCGTCATACCCAAGAAGACTCGAGGCTGTAATCACTGTTTTTTCAAGAAAGTACTTAGTAAATCAATTTTGAATAAGGCTGTAAAGTAACAAAATGTGGAAAAAGTCAAGGGGTCTGAATACTTTCCGAAGGCACTGTATGTGTGAACATGACAAAATATTACTGAGTAGGCTACCCCCCAAGACTATGGAGTTCTGGCTCAATGTGACATGTTTTCAATTATCAGAGAGTAGGGATGTCATTTCACTCATGGTACATGGTTAAACTACACAATAAAACACTGTTCATGACACTGACCCTGGTCTGACCCTGGTTGTAAAGGTTAGACAACAACCTTTCCAAATGTACTGCTCTCCTGTAGAATGTACTGCTCTCCTGTTTTTTTATGTGTAATTGACTCGGATTTCAAGTTTAGTTTATCTCCCTCCTGTCCGACCTACTCTATAGCTTTTTCAGTGTTAAATTGAGAATGTTAATTGACACATATTGGCTTCGATACCTCATGAGATGGGGCATTTATTAACGAATTTGGCAGAGCATGAACGGTGTGGAGAGATTCAAAATGAACCTTCCTTTGATTTATCTCTTCGCTAAATCCTAATCCTTTCTATCAGTTGATTGAGAATGTGGTTGGATTTTCACGCCTCAAAACACTCAGTGGTTTCAGGGAAAACGGCACGAGCGCTAAATCCTCGTTGGGTCACAGTGTAAAGCGATGTTCAATGTAATTGCTCTCCAAAGCTCTACCTTTCTTATTTTACCCCTTTTCTGCGATGCCGTATTTGTTGCTATAGAGTTTCCATCTGACTGCAGCGGATCTGTTATTGATGAACAAGGAATAGGGAGGATGGGAACACATACATGGATGTGCAACCACACACAAGGTGAATTTGGCAATAGGCTTCAGAGGTCCTAAATGTGATTCATGGGAACTTCGAGATAGGCATGTGCTTTCTTGCTGGGTCAGCCAGACAGTGAATGAGAGCTTCCATTAGAACACAAATTCCAGCAGGCACTCTGATTGGTGCTTGCACACAACCACACCTGACGCTTCTCTACACTGACGAGGCCAACAAGTGATGCTGTTTCCCTTCAGTACAAGCAATTATGTATTTTACCCAAATGCACTGTATGTACTAAATTGTCTCCATTCCCCCTTAGTACAGCAGGAGTGTAATGAATAACTTCTATTAATCCTAATTATACCCATGCATATCTCAAAATACCCTACAAGCAATTTCTCAATGAATGAAAGTGGATTTGTCTGTTCAAGGGCATGTTGCATAGGCCATACTTTAGATAAATAAATTATGAATTAAATATGCTGATAAATAATGAACTATGTCTCTAGGGCAACAGATTGTAAGTTCTATATTTAATAGATTGATAGGCCTCACACCGACACATGCTGTACACAACATAATCACAGACATACACTTAACACATAAACCAAGAGGGTGACCCAAAATGAAAACGTCAGAGAAAAATAATAGAGAAAGCTACCATCCAGCCACTATTCCTACCCATTAATACACACAAAATGGCATAAATGCTGTACACATTTTCCTGTAGTTATAGCCTCTCTTACGTCGTTGTGTCAATACGACTCTTCTTAATCAGCTATGATGAATTATTAAACAGACTTTTTATAGCAGATCATGACCCATATTCTCCAGTCTTGGAGTGAATAAACTGCCAATAAATAGTCTCCTTGCCCCATATACTGTCGCTCCCTCCAATCACCAAGTGAGTAAGCCCAGTGTCTGATCCACAGATGCATTCAGTGGGTTGAATGAGAGGGAGACTGACAGATTACTCTAAGTTTGAGATGGTTTCATAATCTTAGGGAAGAAGTAGGCCTAAGACATGGGTTAGGCCCTGTCTGTGTTAGACAGCATAGCGAGTGACAAAGATTACGGGTGGTTGAACGGAGATAATGAATGTTCACAGCCCCTGCTGTCTCCTGGCCTTGCTATTGAGTCAGCAATGGCTGCAGCACATGAAACGTAGAAGATGCAGGACAACGTTGTCTTTTTGATGGAGATCATATGCAAACTTCTATGTTTTAGGATGAAACTCCAGCGTATTTAAATGGTTACTTAGGTTAAACAATTTCAGAACGCATCCTGAATAATTCACGTCCAGTGGTCCTGCTGTGCCAAATGGCATTTTAGAATATGTCTATTTATGGAAATAATAATATGCCATTTAGCAGATACTTTTATCTAAAGCGACTTACAGTCAAGCATGCAAATATTTTACATACGGGTGTTCCCGGGGATCCAACTCACAGTCCTGGCGTTGCAAAGCCCCATGCTCTACCAACTGAGCTACAGAGGACCTGAAAATATTCAGGATATGCACAGACCACAGAAAGTCCACACAACATGTGGAATTGAAGCCCAAGAGGATCAGTCCAACCACAATCTAAGGGATGGGTGGGCCCATACAAACACATAAAACGTTAACACTAGTAAAAACCATTGTATTCAATTCTATCAGTTTAATGATAATCAACTTTCTACCCATTGTTGTTGTTTTTTCCTTTTAGGAGACCCACAAGAACCTTGTGGTTGAGCCCATAGTTACACATTGGCCAACCATCTAGCCTCATTGCAATGTTACTGACAGGTATGACAGACTACACAGGCTTATGGGCCCATCTGCAGGTAGACTCTTAGTCACATGCAGGGTCAAAATAGAGCGCACCATGGATAATGGCAAGCATTACAAGACCAAGTCCCAGGTGGATATGACACGTATGGAGCTGTAACCTTGACCAATTCTCAGCACACAGTATAAACCCAAACCCTGTCAGCCAAATGATAGGAAAGTGAATTAGAGAAAAGGGGTCAAACACACAGGACATATGATAGATGGACAGGTGGGTGTGTTGCAGCAGACACACTGAGGCTCTCAACTCAAAGCGGAAACAGACAACAGAGAAAAGTGCATAATACTGTGCGTTGCGACACATTGACGTTTTCCTTTGAAATAATGATGTATTCACCGGATAAGCTGCAGGGAGAGGTAGGCGGAAAGGGCAATGGACTCACTCTCACTCCCTTACAGTGACACACACACACACACACACACACACAGTACATTAACCGAAGTGTCTAGAACTGCATTGGAGAGTGGGTGGGGAGAAGGTTTAAAGAGTACAGAGTACAGATATAGGCAAAGAAATAGAAGCTTGTTTATGAGGTGTGGAGATGGGTCATTCCACCAATAAAGTGCCTTTTGGGTTCACGTAACAGGTTGACTTTAAAATGAGGGAAATTGGAAACATAAATCATGAGAAATAATCATCTTCAGAAATGACTGTCAAAGCAACAAAATAACCACGGCTTTACAATGATGGCGAAAACATGGGGAAATGTATTGAATTGAACAGATATATAGAATTGTCCATGTGGTCTAAATGAAAGGGAACTTCATTTAATACAACAGGCTTTTAAAATGCAATATTGGTGCATAATTGAAGGTATCAAAGGGACTCAAAGGGCACTATTGGTGGAACGATCCAGAAACAGATTACGTAGCCTAAATGTGTAGAAAGACTGTGATGAGATCAGAGTTGTTGATTTTATGGACAGACTAACATCTATAAGACCTCAAACAAGGTATTAAAGGCCCAAGGAAAACATCTATAGATATGGTAGATTTTAGGGGAAATGACTGATCTTTGATAATCCACCGTTCAACTCGATCAATATCCACCTCTCTCTATCACACACACACACACCGACACACTGTGGTGCAATGCTATGTATGAAAGACTTGGAATATTTATGTTAACAGCCACATTGGACGACAAAATGTGTGCACACATACCATTGAATCAATGACAAGAAAATGAAGAGCAATAGAGATAGTTTGTGTGTAAGTGAGACACTGTACTCACCTAATTAACCCTTAATACGGAGTGATTCTAAATGTAATTGTGTTTGTAGATAGGAGAAATTGTAACAATCACAAATATATCACTAGAAGATAAAAGATGTCCTTAATCCTTGATAGTAAAATCCCATTAAAATTCAATAGTAGAAAAAAGTATTAAAATCAGCTTTAGTCCATTCGGAGAAAAAACACCAAAAAGTCCTGAATTTCAATTAACAGTTAATTAGAGGCTTTCATTTGGAGTCCAATGCGAGACAGAATAATTCCTCAGGAAAACAGCTACATCCAGAATGCATTTATCATTGTGAAGAATATTTATTTTAAAAATCCCATTCCCCAATATCTTCATATAATGTAGAGGAGAATCATAACATTCTCCCATCAAGAACAAAAGGAAATATAAAGAGGTGGAGAGAGAATGAATTGTGGTTTGCTCTACTTATCTATGTATATGTCTATTGCTGTGTTTAATACACTCTCTCTTTCCCTATCTCACTCTCTCTGTCCCTCTCTCACTCTCTCTTTCCCTCTCACTCTCTCACTCCCTTTCCCACTCTCACTCTCTTTCCCTCTCTCACTCTCTTTCCCTCTCTCACTCTCTCTTACCCTCTGTCCCTCTCTCACCCTCTCTGTCCCTCTCTCACTCTCTCACCCTCTCTGTCCCTCTCTCACTCTCTCTTTCCCTCTCTCACCCTCTCTGTCCCTCTCTCACTCTCTCTTTCCCTCTCTCACTCTCTCTTACCCTCTCTCACTCTCTCACTCCCTTTCCCACTCTCACTCTCTTTCCCTCTCTCACTCTCTTTCCCTCTCTCACTCTTCTTACCCTCTGTCCCTCTCTCACCCTCTCTGTCCCTCTCTCACTCTCTCTTTCCCTCTCTCACCCTCTCTGTCCCTCTCTCACTCTCTCTTTCCCTCTCTCACTCTCTCTTACCCTCTCTGTCCCTCTCTCACCCTCTCTGTCCCTCTCTCTCTCTGTCCCTCTCTCACTCTCTCTCTCTTTCCCTCTCTCTCTCTTTCCCTCTCTCACCCTTTCCCTCTGTCCCTCTCTTACCCTCTCTGTCCCTCTCTCACCCTCTCTGTCCCTCTCTTACCCTCTCTGTCCCTCTCACACCCTCTCTGTCCCTCTCACACCAAAAAGTCTACGTTTTTTGGTTAGTTCAGAATAAACCAGCTCCCTACAACCTTTTCACCACCCTGTCAACACTTTCCTTCTATTGCTAAACATTGTTCCAAAAATAATTACACTAAATTACCTTACCCTTAACTAAAATATAGCACAGTAGTCCCAGTAATAACTCACAAAAATGATTCCCCATATAAGTAAACAGAACTCTCAAATTATATCAGAAAAGCAAAATGACCCTCTAACGTATAGAACATTAGGATATGTGAATAATTTTCTGATGGCAAATGAAAAAAAGAGCAACAAATAAAGAAATGATTGGATAATTAAAAGTGTGGGGGTGTAGGTGGAAAACAACGATGGGATAGAGATGAACAGCGCTTAAAATGAGAGCGACAGATGAGAAAAGCATGAAAAAAAGATCCTCTGAAAGGTAAAGAATTGCAGCAAGGGTTTTAGTCCATTATCTTGGAGTGCTTGTGTGTCAGAGGGAGTGAGAGTGATAGGAGAGGGGGGGGGGGGTAGAGAGAGATGCATACACAGGTGACAGACCAGTAGAATAAGAAACAAGTGAGTATTAAGCGCAATTCTACAGATAATGTTTGACAGTCTTCATCAGACAGCAGTTGTTTCATAAGAGGTGCAGGATGAGATGGGAACAATATAATATATTGGTTTATTTATATTTTGCTAGATATGGAGTTTGCCTTGGGACCTTGCATTAGTCTCCTCCTGTGTGTGAGTAAAATGATTCAATATAAGGAAACGGAGGCAGTTACACATTTAATGGGAGAAGAAGAGACTGTTGTGCAATACAGTGAGAGAAAATGTGCTCCTCTGAGAAGAGAGGAAGGCGTTGCAGGATGAATCACTGTGGTTTTGATGGAGGTCAAAAGCAAAAAGGTGATGTTTGGGATGGAGAGAAAGAGCATAGGGGGATGGCATGTCATGAAAACAAGTACCAGCTGAATGATTTGATGAAAGAACCATTCCTCTACCAAGCCATACTGTGGATTAACGTGTGTGTGTGTGTGTTATGTGGATGCGTAACACACACAAACAGATTGAGACGGACACTAAACACTAAGAGACCTACCTATAAATATAAATAAGAATCCCCAAAATAGAGATGCAAAGGATTGTGGGAGAAGAAGAGGTACAAAATAGGAAAAGGTAAAAACATGAAAAAGGTCAAGTGTCATCAACCAGCTTGTCTTTTCTGGTGGAAAAATCAGGATAATTGAAACACTGGTGGATTCAAAAACTAGTCAAAGTTATGGGGTGGACAGTGAGTGGAGAAATGGGGGGGAGGGGGAGCGTGGGTAACGGGGGAAAGATTGGGAGTTATAGGAACGGTAAGGGGAGAATGGATAAGGAAATTTAAAAAGGAAAAAAAAATCTCTTTCCTTCCTTTTCTCGTTCATAAATAGAAGAAATTGTAGACCAGGTAAATGGAGAAATAGATGAGGAGGCAGAGGACAGAGAGAGCAAGCAAATGAAAAGATAAAGCACCTCCCAGCAAGGCGATGAGGAAGAAGAAGAACAAAGAACGAAAGAAAAAAACAAATACTCCAGTAGCCTCCGTTTTTTCTTGTCTCTATGTGGAAGGGGGGATGGCAGTTGCCAGTTATTCCCCCTCCCAGCTCATCTTCTTTCTTCTTTCAACAAAACAAGCCTCCCCATCCAGATGAAAACATGTCCTTTTCCTCTAGCTCTGGTCTAGTACATACCACTCACACAGGTTAGACATGTTGCAGAGGCTCATCAATATTACTGACTGAAAAGACATGGGGCTATAAGTATTGCCTGCCTTACTGAACTGAAAATGCTATCTGTCCCCTCTCCCGCCCATCCCTGAGAAATCTGGGTGGGAGGGAGGAGGGTCCTCTAGCAGCATTAGTATGCATTGAGAGAGTGGAGGAGGAGGGGGTGCCTTTCCAATAAATGTCTAGGAACGGGTGTTAGTGTGAATAAAACTGATAAGGGACTAGCTCCCCCTAGAGTCAAGTATCAATATACCAGTATAGTTTACAAACATTTTAATGAACAATTAAAGTCTGAATATTTCTTGGTCCTTTCTGTTGTCCGGTCCAATGCATTTATTTACATGTTTCTAACCAGCCATTAAGACTTTACATGTCACTATCAGACAGAGCATAAAACGATCAACAGACAGTATGAATTGCATGGGACCCAGGAGTGTCTCAGACCCCTGAATGAGACATGAGTCCCCCTAAATGCAACAAAGTCAAACTTTGGGGTGGGGGGCAGGGTCTCTAAATAATACTAATTAAACAATTCTACTATTTCTTTAAAATGCAATTTGTACTGCTTGAGGTAAATCTTAAAATAAAAGCGTACTCCAAATTAAATGAACACCCCCGCCGGTCATGGTTTAAAAAATATATATATATCCACGTGGCTGCACTTGTCATCCCAGGATAGTTCCATCTCTCAGCCCCTTTTCAGTCGCCCCAACTTTTCTTTCTACAAAAAAAAACGTCCTTTTGTCAAAGACGGATCAATAAATTCAGGCTACAAAAGTGTAGACCTAATGAAAATCACAGAATGTCATTACACTTTTTGGTGTTTTGTAACAGATGTCTCTTTCCATTCATCTATTCATCAAATGTTAGGATACTGGAATTATTTTGGAGTTGACGTGCGCAGGTAGCCTACTTTTTGAAGTTGTTTGTTTGACAACATGAAATCATCATGACTGGTTCTGTTCATGCCAAATTAAAAAAGGTTAAAAAAACTATATTAAATTACATCCATAAAAAAAAAATGTCCCAGGACGTGCCCACATACACAGGAGGCCCTAGATCATGTCTAATTTAACTGTAGAACTTGTCCTTCCCAGTAGCAGGAATTGAGCAGGAGGAAAAGAGAGGTCACATAAATGAGCCTGCTAAAGCCTCTCATGAGATGCAAAACTACTGGGTATTACCATATAATAACATGGTCATTCTGCCCTTCATAGTATGTTCTTTCAGTTAGACTGACAATTGCAATGAAAAGTTTGAGTTTTCAAATACCTTCAGGAAACTAGAAGGAGAAGAATACTTTGTCCATAATCGTTCAGAAAACGGGACCAGGCCATTTCAGATTTGATTTTCAAATCCTCTCGTCCTGTCGAAGATACCATTTTGGTACAATGCTGCTCCCATGTGGTAGGCAGACACACGGCAGGCAGACAGTGGTCACATGGGGCCAACCGATTTCACCAAGATGGGCAACAACATTTCCCAGTAACATTCCAATGATAAGTCACTCTTGTAAACACCTGGGCTCAAATATGATTTGAGTGCACAATTCTGATAAAACAAATACCAAACACATTAATTTGAAAATAGAGCAATTAGTTTTGCCAGAAGCTTTACTGAACTTTTCACTTTGGCTTTCTAAGTAACCAGAACAAAAATATGCAGAATCAACATTTCTCCTCTTGTTTTAACTTGACACAATACATTTTAACTTAATTCTTAGCGTGTGGTTAAATTGGAGCTTTCGGTGAAGGGGACGTTAAGACGTCAGTGCACTGAGGCTCACAGAATGGTCCAAAGCGGCCAAACACGTCCCTGGCACGGACTGCAAAGTAGTACATGGAGCCAGAGACAAACTGTGTGAGTGTACAGGCCATGGGCAAAGCCAAGGCCTTCACCTCCCCAATCTTCTTCCAGAGTAGGGGGTGTGTGCTGGGGCCAGAGTGGTCCTGGTGGTAGGCGTATAGGTGGTAGCTGTCCACGGCAGCACAGCTCCTGTCTACCTCAGTCACAGACCAGGATAGCACGATGCCGTCATTATGGCTCGGAACCCGGGTTATTTTGAGCAGAGGCTGCTGTGGAGGGCTGGTGCTGGCCGCTTCTAGGGGCAGGCTGATAGTTTGAGGTGGGACGGGCAAGGGGGGAAGGGGAGAGGGCTGGGGGCAAGGTGTGGAAGATGAAGTGGATGTTGCAGAGGCAACACTTTTAGATGGGGAGCCCTGAAAGATTAATTTGATGAAAATGTTACAACTTTCACTCAGCCTTTCACATCCATCCATGTTTACTCTCTTTGGTTGATTATAGGCCAATATGTACATTTTATTCCAATTGGAAAACATTCTGGAACATGCAGTATTCCATGGCTGCATTCCAAACACTTAAAAGACAAAGACACACCCTCTCCCCTCAAATTAAGTGGACACTTCTGATGACATATCATGACATCTGACGAGTTGACACTTGCAGGGCAAGGGGCGACGGAAGAAGGAATTCATTTTAAATGGACCGCTCTTGCCCGGAAATGTGTCACTCGTTCATCTCACGGTTGTTTTCAGTCATCATGGAACCATTGGTAGCTGTTGTGTGTGCCTTATATGCGCTACAGTCAATTATGTTTGCATTTCATATCTTGGCTAGAAGACAACGCCTCCGCAGACATCGAATGTTAGCCATTCTACTATATCAGATACATCGAAAACTACAATGTATAAGTGTGATGTCAGGGAAAGTTGTGCGCAAGCCATCATTTCCAAAAGCTAACCAAACAAAAACATCATTACTTTTATTAAGTGTTTAAGCCATCATGTGCATTAGTAGCACCATTTCTAACTTATTTACATTTGTTTTTACTTACACTTGTATGTTGACTCTCCATATTAATGTTGGTTTTAAGTTTAGGCTGACTTTTCTTAGCGGATGTACAATCAACGCAAATAGAATTATGGGGCGTTTCAGGCCCCTGAGTGAACATAATTGTATACTCACAAACTCGATCAAAAACAAGGGCTGAGGGGCTTACGTTGCCAACTTCCCTTGCTTGGCTTATCATTTGGACTGACGACAAAGACGGCCGCGGGTATTCCCCCCCACTTGCATAAGGCGAGGGTAAGTGGAGGAGGGTGTGTCTTTTATGAGTTTGAAACGCAGCGCATGTATTGAAAGACAGTTGCTCTGCTTTCAAATATTTGGTAGTCTCACCTGCAGGGGGCGATGATAAACAGAATGCAGAGATCCAACACCTGACATCTGACCAAGAGATGACCTCACTGAAACAATAAATAAAGAGAAAAACAATCTGGGTATTCTGTCAACATAACCACAGACAGTGTTGGCACAAGACACCACCTACCGGCCTGTGTGCCGACTGAAGTGGAGGTGGCTGTTTGCTGTGTGGCTGTTGTTCGCTGACCCGCTGTTGAAGGCGAGGGTGAGGCCTTCAAAGCCACCGGAGCCTTCAGCACTCCAGTAACTGCACACAACACATGGGGACAACTTCAGGAGATGTACAACTCACTGCACTTCTGGCCTCTATAAGATCATAAAATACTGCTCACCAAAAGGAAGCGGGAGAGAAAGGCAATTTCAATCTTACCTAGAACATCATCATCCTCCTCCTCCTCCTCTGTCAGGTCTATGAATGCTTCTGATTTGGCAGGGTGAGATGCCTGTGTGGAGTCTGAAGGAGGGTTTGTAGATTCACTACCTACATACATAGGAGTGTAGGAAAACAGCTTCTCAGTTAGAATGACACTGAGAATCCGGGCAAAACAAACTATTTACATTTACTCTTCCAAGATAAGAAGCCAAACTTCTGAGGTGTAAGCTAACCTGTTTTCGCAGGCACATGTGGTACAGGGGCAGCTAGTTGTACTAAGGCAGCTTGTTGTACAGAGGCAGCTGGTCGCACAGAGGGTTGAGTGCCTGGGGTGGCTGGCATTGAGATTCTTGGTAAGGATGAAGTTGAAGTGGAGTTCGTCACAGACACAAGCCGAATGGACTCACAGACAGAGACAGACACACCGGAGCTGGGCCTGCTGACTGTCCCAGAGGCTCCAGGGTGGGAGATATTGGGTGTGGCACAGAGTGTGGTTGTGGCCCTGCGTGTGGGTGTGGTTATGGTTGTGGCCCTGGGTGTGGTTATGGTTGTGGCCCTGGGTGTGGTTATGGTTGTAGCCCTGGGTGTGGTTATTGTTATGGTTGTGGCCCTGTGTGTGGTTGTGGCCCCGGGTGTGGTTACGGTTGTGGCCCTGGTTGTGGCCCTGGGTGTGGTTACGGTTGTGGCCCTGGGTGTGGTTACGGTTGTGGCCCTGGGTGGGGTTACAGTTGTGGCCCTGGGTGGGGTTACGGTTGTGGCCCTGGGTGTGGGCCTGCATGTGGGTGTGGTTACAGTTGTGGCCCAGGGTGTGGTTGTGGCCCTGCATGTGGGTGTGGTTATGGTTGTGGCCCAGGGTGTGGTTGTGGCCCAGGGTGTGGTTGTGGCCCTGCATGTGGGTGTGGTTATGGTTGTGGCCCAGGGTGTGGTTGTGGCCCTGCATGTGGGTGTGGTTATGGGTGTGGTCATGTGGGACGTTGTGGCAGCTGGTGTGTCAGTGGGGGTAGTCGTGGTTGTGGGTATGGGTATGGCAGCGAAATGAGATAAGAGGGCAGAAGCAGAGGGGGGCTTGGGAGCAGCAGGGGTGTAGGGAGTAGTCCTCTGCAGGAGGAAGGCAGTGGTGGGTGTCACAGTGGAACTCGTCATGACGGGAAGTGCGCACACTGGGATTAGCTGAGAGTTGGTTGGGTTGGTAAGGATGGCTGTCCCTCCACCAGGCAGCTGTATGAGGAATGACTGGAGAGGGAAGGCAGACGGGCCTGGTGTTGGGGTAACACAGGTGCTCAGCATCAAGGTTTGGGATGTGGGTTGAGATCCGGCTGAGACTGTGGAAGAGGGGGAAGGTAGCAAGGAGGCTTGTGGAGGAGAAAGAAATTGAGATTTTTAAAAAGAGACCGTATACAATAATAATATCAGTTGGTTAAAGAAAACACACAGATTAAAGATAAAGAGAAACCTGCCAACAGACCAACTCCCTCCTACTCACCTGTGGGTACAGGAGTAGGGGTTTGACTGCCCTGATCATTACGTACAGGAGTAGGGGTTTGACTGCCCTGATCATTACGTACAGGAGTAGGGGTTTGACTGCTCTGATCATTACGCTTTGGATCCGGTGTTTTGTTCCCCATTGTTCTGTTGACAAGGAGGAGAGGAAATGATTACAGGCAGAGGATTCAGGAAGCTGATCAAAAGGCTGCTCAGTGGAGAATGATGGTGAACACAAACATAAGTGGATGCTGAGAGATACAGTATGACATCACTGTAAATCCAATCATTGGCTTTTATCCCAAATAACTCAATGACAAATTGAATCTTCGGTGTCAATGCACCTATTTCTTTGGGTTACCTTCTGGTGAAATGTTTTTTTCCTCTGATTAATTGGGACACGCTGCTACACTTCAAACCAATGACTTACCTCAGGCCGAGAATTGCTGATTCTGCTGGGGTGGTTGCTGTGGCATGAGTAGAGGTAGGTGGCAACAGTACCTGATGAATATAGGGAAAAGCACTTTGTATATAGTTCCAATGGTACCATCAATCTTTCAAAAAAGCAAGTTGCCTCTGAAATCACAGTCATCGTTGAAAGATCAATTGCCTCCATTTTCACTCACCTCTGGAGGTTTCTTGGCATTCTCCCCGGCCTGGATGGCAGTTCCAACTTTCTTAGAAAGTCGGCCAATCTTTGCCTGAAAGGGCACACGTGGAGCATGGATTTGCTTGTCTAATGGGCAATACATTCCAATGTCTTTATCCTAGATTACCCTGTTTGTGTTTTATTTATTATCTTCTGACAACTGACCTGCAGGCTCTTGAGTGCACTCGGGTGTTTTTCTATTTTGTCCAGTCTGTCTCTGAGCCCCTGAAGACTCTTGTCAAATAGTGTGAGCTGCAGAACACACAACTGCTCCTCAACAAGCTGCTGCACCACCTAGAGAGGATAGGGATTTTAATGGACAAGTGAGGAAAAAAAATGGAAGGTTATTTGATTTGTTTAACCTTAAAACCGGTCCAGAGATTTTTTTATAAATAACACCCAAAACACGAGAAGCTAGCACCAATAAAAAAAAAAGATTTTTTTTTTTACAGAAATATGCCATGCAACTCAGGATACATGACTACAACTTGGGAAATGAGATGTTTTATTAAATGTTTTAATTTAAATAAACCACATCTCAATTGAGGACCAACCTTCTTTAGCTTGTGTTGCCTTTCAACACTCCCACTGATCTTCAGCTCCACATGAGCCTCCAGCTCTTCACAGTCTACTCTGGGCCTCTTGTTATGCCTCTCCACCACTTCCAAGTCTCTTTCTCCCTGTTTTTCACCACCATCCTCTGAGTCTCCAGACAAGGATCGTTTCTTCTGTAGAGCAGCACCCTCCTCTTCTTGTTTAGAGAGAACACAACACATTATAATATCATCCAACTATCAAAACACAGCTATAATCTAAGCTAACTTCTTGAAAAATAAATTATTTCCGCAATCTAACAGGCCAGTTGAAGTCAGAAATATGACAAATTCATGCAACCTAGCTAACATCTGGGGCAGCAGGTAGCCTAGTGGTTAGAGCATTGGTCTAGTAACCAAAAGGTGGCAAGATCAAATCCCTGAGCTGACAAGGGCAAAAAAATCTGTCGTTCTGCAAGGCGGTTAACCCACTGTTCCTAGGCCATCATTGAAAATAAGAATTTGTTCTTAACTGACTTGCCTAGTTAACTAAAGGTTTAAAAAATTAAATAAACATACAAACTAAACTTGACATAATGACTTTGGTGCTTTAGTTGGGATTGGAAAAGATTACCTTCATCAATCTGAAGGGGCGTTGGTGATGAAGGGGATGGAGAGTCAACTGGAGCACCACTTACAATTTGTTCTGGCTTCTTCATGTTAACCTCAACTTTTTCTACCCCTCCTTCACGTTCCCTCTGTTCCTCATCACTCTCATCCTGGACATCATCATCTTCACTAAGCACCAGGAACCCTGGCCTGACCTCCTGGTCTGACTCGGCCGTGTATGATGGGGAGAGCGAAGGGGAAGAGACAGACTCTACAGCCGTGTTGGAAGACAGGAGGAGGGAGGCGGCAGGGTTCAATATGGGCACTGTGTCCTGAGTGGTAACTGGTACCAGGTCCATTTCCATACCATCAACCTGTCTCTCTCTTACTGCTTCTGTTTTCTCTGAACTCACAGGAGAGGAAACAATAACATCTCCTTTGGAATTTCTATCCCCCTTAATTTTGTCTTCTACCTCGAGGCTGGGTAATGTAGACTCCTTGTCCCCCTCTCCTTCTTCCTGAACATCTTTTACATCAGAGTGTATGTTCTGTGATGAAGAAACCAGTAATTCAGAGGCTGTTGGTTCCTCAGAGGTCTCAGTGGTTAGGGATGTGGCTGTCAGGGAGGAAGTGGCATGAGTGGTGGTATGTGTAGTTCCATGTATTTCTTTATCTACTTCCATAGACACAGCTTCACAGTGCTTCCCATTTACCATTGATGGCTGAGGTGGAGATGGGAAAGAACATGGAGAGGAAAGAGTGGTGTGAAGGGATTCCAGTTGCCGTCGATCGCTGACTTTCATAGTCTTTTTTGCTCTGAAGATTTTCCTCAGGGGTTCCTCTGCAACAGCAACATCCATGCTTGACCTGAAAGGTGGTAGAGATGAGAGCAAAAGGTCAATCATGTACAATTCTGTTTTTGTTTTACTCTACTTAATTGCATGTCAATGCTTTTGATTCATGCAAATGAAAAACTGAAACATTTTCATTCATCTCTTCATTAATGAAGTATATTAAATTCAAATAGAAGTGGGAGCACTGACTTTCCCATACACACTATTGTTGAAGTCCAAGATAGGACACACCCACAATCATGCAGCTCCTCCTCCTTTTTACACCCTGTCAACTCTGATTGGTAGAGTGCAAAGCCTGCCAGGCAACTCAAGCAGGCGATTCAGTGATGGGTTTCAAATCTGGCCCCGGTGGGAGGTGTTTGCACCGGGTGAAAAGCAATTGCATTTGTTTTGGAACCGGGCTGCCTCCTGGGCGTGAGTCAGGTGCCCTGCTCTGGCCGAAGGTGGCTCAAAACAAAAAAAGTGGGTTAAGCAGGTGGAATAACGAGTAGGATTCTGTTTTCACATGCAATTTTTTTTAAACGCTTGATCCGCCTTCCCAATGAAAGCTAGTTTGAAAATTCAGACATATTTTATGCAAAAGAGATGTTTCTGAACGAATCACCATGCTGCTATGTTGACAGCAGGAGCTTTACAGCCCAGATTACTGTTCCATTTGAGAAGGGTGCTCCTCCCTCACCGCTTTTGACCTTTCATGTCACCTAAGCAGCATTCACAGAGGCTGCTAGTTTCTCCAAGCCTGCAGGCAGCAGGGTGGAGAGAAGGAAGGATACAAGAACCCTACCCTTCACTTGCAATAGCCAACCTAGCCTGGAAGCCTGACGTTGAATTTCATTGAAGCACTCACACAAGATACATACATGTACGCATGCATACTTGCCAGGCTCATGCTTATGTGGTTCTGTGCATGCTTCAGGTGACAAATCTGAACACTACCAGCACTTTGAAAAGAGGATTGAATTATGCTTTCCTGTGGATATTGTCTCACATTCCTACCTGCAAACAGACCAATCACACAGACAAACAGTAAAGTAAGTTAAAATACAATTTTATTCAACATTCTGGCTTGTAGAGGTCGTGGGAGGGAACTGATCCAAACACTAATTTATACCCAATGTAGAATTCCATTAAATAAAACATCAGGTTTCCAGGCTATAGTCAACTAAGCGGTAAGTTCTGCATATACTTACCACTGCCTCTCATCAAAATAGGAATGAAAACAAATCAAACAATCAAGGTGCCTTGCATAGTGCCATGCCATCTTAGCCATGTCATCTTGACAAATTTAGGACAGCTCTTAAAGCCAGTAAGATTCAGTTTTTTTAAAGCAATAAAATAAACCCCATTGAGTTGGAAGAATCTGTAATGACATTAGTACAAGTTTTCAAATCATCATTGAAAAAGTAATGTTGCCCTCAAGGAATGTCATTCCTTAAAACTGCCCCATCATATAAATCCAGTACTACCTGCAGCTGAAAATGTAATGCGACGCATTTGCTCCATGTAAAGAGTTTCTGTTTAGGAGGGTGGAGACTTTACTTGTCTCTGATATTTTTTTCAGGGATTTCCCCCCAGAACCTAATTGAGCATTCGACACAATTAAGTAAAATTAGTTCTGTGATTCAGAGATTAGCTCCATGTGACCCCCCCTCTGACAGCATGGACCTGAATTGACCTGTCAAACCCAAGGGTATGGGGTAATCCTCCTATGATAACATTCATGGGGGATTCCCTTTGCATTTGGATGAAATTCTATTTAGCCCAGTTAGATTACCCTGTGAAAGGAGACAATTAAATGCACCTGTGGACACTCAGACTAAGTATCAAGGGCTAGACTAAGTATCAACAGCTAGACTAAGTACGACTTTTGATTTTAGTTTCCCAGTGAAAAAGTCCAGTAGATACTATCAGTCTGCACACCTGAATTTAATTTCATACTAATTGATTATTGTTGATTTTTTGCACCAGGTGTTGGCTAAGTGAAGGAAGGCGTGGCCAACCTAGTCCTACAGTGTATGTAACAAAGCAGAATCAATAAGTTAGCCAGGTAACTAACAAACTCTCAGATATAGCGGTTTGTTTTCTGGTTTATCAAAAGAGCTAAAGTAAATTATGTGTTATTGAGAAAGTACTGTTTACATTTGAAGTCAATCTTTCTCAGTTAGCTGGCTAAATTATTGATCCTGACATTACTTAGAGGGCCATGGAGTGCACAGGCTTTTGTTCCAGCCCAGAAATCACACAACACACTCCTGTGCCTCAAACAACTTAAAGTTGAGTATTATGATATTTCAATTATGAAGTGGTATATTTCACACAATAGTTTGCTTTGCACTGACAAAATATGATCTCTAATGGAACATGTATAAGAAGACTGGCCGTAGGAACATTGTCCTTGAAATCAAGACGTTCAGGATCTGATGGCTTGGACACATATTGATGGACAGTGGTGGCTGTGCTGGAGTCGATGGGTCTCATGGGACAGGGCACGGACTGTGGCAAAAGACACTCCACCGGTAGAAGATGAAGAGGACTAAGTAAGTTATGTAAGTATATTTAAGTCAAAATGCTGCGTTAACGGACTAACAATTGCTACATCAGTAAGGTATGCAGATGCCTTCAATGGCCTCACCAATACATCACCACTTACATAAAATGATCCATTCAGTGAAGTTTACAGACGAAGATTAAAGTATATCTTAATGCAGTAACTCAATGTTAAACACATGAGGTCACTCACCCTTTACATCCAGTTTCAAAACAGGATCCTGTAGTGACCAGAACTTGCTAAGTGCTAAATTGAATCAACAAATGCTAACTTGCACAGTAATTTAACAACCTAACTTGACCTGACTGCTTATCCTTACCCTGTCTGTTGTCACTGACTGGGAGTGAATCACAATCACTCAAAACCAGCACATTCTTAGTATGTTCTAAACTTCCCAGCCCACATTCGTATGTTCTAAACTCCACAGCTAGCCTATTCAGTCCGTCAATTCGCTCCCTCTCAAACAAAGCAGGAAGTGTGGAGGGAAATCCAGACAGAGGAAGGCGGGGCTACCATTTTTGGAGAAACTGGGACCAGTGTATGTTCAATACTCAAGTTTACAATTAGAAGTATCATTAAGATTCACATGTCTTATTTTAGTACTAAACCCACCCCTTAGGGCAGGTTTGTTTGAGTGTTGGTGTATGAATTAACAGAATTCCACAACAGAAAAGGGAAACAGGTGTTTCAAGGCACTTTCAATTGCACCATTCTTCATGAAAAGGAGTCATCTACTTTTTTTTAGCTACTCTCCTACTCTATACTCATACAAAACAGTCCCATCTCAATCCATCCTGCCTTGTGCTTCAGGCATTCTCTTTCCTCCTTAGCACAAAACATTATTATCCTGAATATTGTCCCCAGAATACTCATTACTAACTTGTGAGGAACTATACCCAGAGGTAAATAAACTAACACGATTCAATACCATCTCATATTGCTTCTGCCTGTTTACTACTACTTTTTCTCACGGTTTGATTAGTATTAGAATATTTGTATGCATTCTATAATGTATACTTTTCAATCGATAGTTTAACACATACAGTACATCAACAGCCTAGGTTCTGCAACCTCATTATGCATGTCAAGCTTTTCAGTCAGCCATTTTGGCAGCTGTCGAATATATATATATATATATATTTTTTTTATTATTTTTTATTTATTAAATTAAGTGTTCTAGTTAGGTATCCTGTCATTATGAATGAACGACTATAGGCTAAAACAAATATCTTACACAGCAACAATCTCCAACATTGGCTCAATTGAAATTACTTATCTTGGACATCAAGTGAGAATCATTTGTTTTTATTTGTCATACATTTTCTGCTCGTTGCTCATTCAAACATGGGCAACACAAGTAATCAAGCTATGAATGAGGGATAGAGCAATTGAGATCCCAATAAAGTAGGCTATTGGCCAGAAAGGTGGGTAGGGCCGGCTGGATGGCTGGTCAGACTGTTTTTAGAAATAGCATTGAAGATCCCAAAGAACACAGTGGCCTCCATTCTTAAATGGAAGAAGTTTGGAGCCACCAAGACTATTCCTAGAGATGGCTGCCAGGCCAAACTGAGCAATCGGGGGAGAAGGGCCTTGGTCAGGGAGGTGACCAAGAACCCGATGGTCACTCTGACAGAGCTCCAGAGTTCTTCTGTGGAGATGATTGTCCTTCTGGAAGGTTCTCCCATTTCTGCAGCATTCCAACAATCAGGCCTTTATGGTAGAGTAGCCAGACGGAAGCAACTCCTCAGTAAAATGCCAATGACAGCCCGCATGGAGTTTGCCAAAAAGGTGCCTAAAGGACCATGAGAAATGAGTCTCTGGTCTGATGAAACCAAGATTGAACTCTCTGGCCTGAATGTCAAGCGTCAGGTCTGAAGGAAACCTGGCACCATTCCTACAGTGAAGCATTGTGGTGGCAGCATCATGCTGTGAGTAGGTTTTTCAGCAGCAGGGACTGGAAGACTAGTCAAGATCATGGGAAAGATGAACGGAGCAAAACACAGAGAGATCCTTGATGAAAATCTGCTCCAGAGCACTCAGGACTTCAGACTGGGGCGAAGGTTCGCCTTCCAACAGGACAACGACCCTAAGCACACAGCCAAGACGACGCAGGAGTGGCTTCAGGACATTTCTCTGAACATCTCTGGAGAGACCTGAAAATAGCCGTGCAGCAACGCTCCCCATCAAATCTGACATACCTGAAGAGGAGCTGCAGAGAAGAATGGGAGAAATTCCCCAAATACAGGTGTGCCAAGCTTGTAGCGTCATACTTAAGACTCGAGGCTGTAATCGCTGCCAAAAGTGCGTCAGCAAAGTACTGAGTTAAGGGTCTGAATACTTATGTAAATGTGATATTTCAGTTTTTATTTGTCATTATGGGGCATTGTGTGTAGATTGATGGGGGCGGGGATTAATCAATTTTAGAATAAGGCTGTAATGTAACTGTCACAACTTCCACCGAAGTCGGTCCCTCTCCTTGTTCGGGCGGCGTTCGGCGGTAGACGTCGCTGGCCTTCTAGCCATCGCTGATCCACTTTTCATTTTCCATTTGTTTTGTCTTTATTTTACACACCTGGTTTCAATCCCCCAATTACTTGTTCATTATTTAACCCGCTGGTCCCCCATGGTTTTTTGTGAGTGATTGTTTGTATGTAGGAAGGTCTATTAATGTGGGCTCTGTTTTTGTATTGCATTTATATATGTTGAGTAAAATACGTTTATTTACTCATATCTGCTGTCCTGCGCCTGACTCCGATACACCAGCTACACACAGAGTTCCTTACAGAATCACTCACCCGAAGAATGGAGTCAGCAGGAGCAGACGCCCTCCCGGTTGCAGTGGAGGAGCGCGTTCAGCAGCACGCGACCATGTTGCAATGTCTGGGCACCGCCATGGATCAAGTGCTGCAGACGATGGATCATTTGGAGAGAGAAGGAGGTTTCCCAGCGCCTCCACCAGCCCCACTACAGCAGGTCCCACTGTGCACCTCTCTTTCACCCGGTCCCAGCGGGATTCGACTCGTGCTCCCGAGGGAGTTTGATGGGACGGCTGCCGGATGCCAGGGGTTTCTACTGCAGCTGGAGCTCTACCTGGCGACCGTCCACCTGGCTCCTTCGGGGTGTGAGAGCGTGTCTGCCCTCGTCTCCTGCTTTTCAGGCAAAGCCCTGGAGTGGGCGAATTCCATATAGTGTGAAGGAGATGCGGTGTTGGGCCATAATGCAGAGTTCACCCACCGCTTTCGGGCAGTGTTCGACCACCCACCTGCGGGTCGAGCGGTGGGTGAACGTCTGTTCCACCTGAGGCAGGGGACGAGGAGCGCACAAGATTTCGCCTTGGCCTTCCCGACCCTGGCTGCCAGCGCAGGATGGAAATATAGGGCCCTGATCGATCACTACCGGTGCAGTCTGAGGGAGGATGTTCGTTGGGAGTTGGCCTGCCAAGACACCACCCTCACATTGGACCAGCTGGTGGACCTGTCCATCCGGCTGGACAACCTGCCGACTGCCCGCGGCCGTCCGGATTGTGGCCTGTCAGTTCCATCCCCCAGCACCTCCGCTCTGACGCCCATGGAGCTGGGAGGTGCTGCACATAGGGCGATTGGAGGCGGGGCCATTCCCTGCACCATCTGTGGCTGCAGAGGGCAAACTGCTGGTCGGTGCTGGGGAGGTTCCTCAGGGAGTCGGAGCAGCAGGCTCACCCAGAGCCCCCTGTTGCTCACATGTATCTGTTTATTTAATTTCCTGATTATTTTTTTCCCCCCCGCATTCCCAGCATAAGGCGCTAGTAGATTCAGACATAGCTGGGAATTTTATTGGCAGCTCATTTGACAATAGTTTAGGGATCCCCTTGTTCCTGTTGATATGCCCTTCCCTGTGCACGCCCTAGATAGTCGACCATTAGGGTCAGGGCTGATTAGGGAGGCCACCGCTCCACTAGACATGGTTACGCAGGAGGGTCACAAGGAGAGAATCAGTCTCTTCCTTATTGATTCTCCTGCGTTTCCCGTGGTGCTGGGCTTACCCTGGTTGGCCTGTCATGACCCCACTATTTCGTGGCAAGAGATCTCTCAAGGGGTGGTCACGAGAGTGCTCAGGGAGGTGTGTGTGTGGGGGTTTCCATCGGTGCGACTACGATGGAAAGTCCAGACCAGGTCTCCACCGTGCGCATTTTATCGTCAAGTTTATTTTTTGTGAGGAAGAAGGATGGGGGTCTGGGCCCGTGTATTGACTATCGAGGTATCAATCAGATCACTGTGCGGTACATGCACTTCTTTACAAAATTGGATCTCGGGAGCGCTTACAACCTGGTGCGTATCCGGGAGGGGGACAAGTGGAAGACTGCATTTAGTACCACCTCAGGGCACTATGAGTACCTCGTCATGCCGTACGGGTTGATGAATGCTCCATCAGTCTTCCAGGCCTTGTTGACGAGATTTTCCGGGACCTGCACATGCAGGGTGTAGTGGTGTATATCCACGACATTCTGATATACTCAGCTACACGCGCCAAGCATATGTCCCTGGTGTGCACGGTGCTTGGTCGACTGTTGGAGCATGACCTATACGTCAAGGCTGAGAAATGCTTGTTCTTCCAACAGTCCGTCTCCTTCCTAGGGTACCGCATTTCCACGTCAGGGGTGGAGATGGAGAGTGACCGCATTTCAGCCGTACGTAATTGGCCGACTCCCACCACGGTAAAGGAAGTGCAGCGATTTCTAGGGTTTGCCAACTACTACCGTAGGTTTACCCAGGGTTTTGGTCAGGTAGCAGCTCCCATTACCTCACTGCCTAAGGGGGCACCGGTGCAGCTGCAGTGGTTGGCTGAGGTGGACAGGGCTTTTGGTCACCTGAAGGCTTTGTTTACCTCTGCTCCCGTGCTGGCTCATCCGGATCCCTCTTTGGCGTTCATAGTGGAGGTGGACGTGTCCGAGGCTGGGATAGGAGCCGTGCTCTCTCAGTGCTCGGGCACGCCACCAAGCTCCGCCCCTGTGCTTTCTTTTTGAAGAAGCTCAGCCTGGCGGAGCGAAACTATGATGTGGGGGACCGGGAGCTGTTGGCTGTTGTCAAGGCTCTGAAGGCGTGGAGACATTAGCCCCCTCAAGCCAAACACCCTTTTCTCATCTGGACTGACCACCGCAATCTGGAGTACATCCGGGTGGCGAGGAGACTGAACCCTCGCCAGGCAAGGTGGGCTATTTTCTTTACCGGTTTTGTTTTCACTCTGTCCTACAGACCAGGTTCCCAGAACGCTAAGGCAGACGCACTGTCCCGGATGTATGACACAGAGGAGCGGTCCGTGGATCACACTCCCATACTTCCTGCCTCTTGCCTGGTGGCACCGATGGTGTGGGAGCTGGATTCGGACATCGAGAGGGCATTACGCACAGAGCCCATGGAACGTCTGGAGTCTCGGTCAGCCTCACCTCAGGTTTTCACCCCGAGAGTAACAGGCAGGTGGAGAGAGTAAACCAGGATGTGGATAGGTGTCTGAGGTCGTATTGCCAGGACCGGCTGGGGGAGTGGGCGACGTTCATACCCTGGGCAGAGATGGCCCAAAACTCACTCCGCCACTCCTCCACTAACCTCTCTCCCTTCCAGTGTGTGTTGTGGTATCAGCCGGTTCTGGCACCTTGGCATCCGAGCCAGATCGAAGCTCCTGCGGTGGACAAATGGTTTAAGCACTCAGAGGAAACCTGGGATGCCGCCCATGTGCACCTGCAACGGGCCGTGAGGCGGCAGAAGGCGAGTGCCGACCGTCACCGCAGTGAGGCCCGGTGTTCTTACCATATTAATCCCTCGTTCCATGTGTCTCTCCTCAGGCCAGTGGTGGCTGGTCCACTCCAGGAATCTGAGGTACGGGAGGTTCCTCCACCCCCTCTGGACATTGAGGGGGCTCTGGCGTATGCTGTTTGAGCCATCCTGGACTCGAGGCGTTGGGCGGGGGGGGTACTACTGTCACGACTTCCACCGAAGTCGGCCTTCTAGGCATCGCTGATCCACTTTTCATTTTCCATTTGTTTTGTCTTTATTTTACACACCAATTTTCAATCCCCCAATTACTTGTTCTTTATTTAACCCTCTGTTCCCCCATGGCATTTTGTGAGTGATTGTTTGTATGTAGGAAGGTCTGTTAATGTGGGCTCTGTTTTTGTATTGCATTTATATATGTTGAGTAAAATATGTTTAATTACTCATATCTGCTGTCCTGTGTCTGACTCCTATACACCAGCTACACACAGACTTCCTTACAGTAACAAAATGTGGAAAAAGTCAAGGGGTCTTAATACTTTCCGAATGCACTATATATTCTCGGGATGGAACATTTGTAAAATACTGGGAAAATATTCAACCCTTAGGAATAGGCTGACCAAAATAAATGTAAAAATCTATGTTATTCAATTATTGCACCCACACTGCTCACAAGTGTCCGTGTTGTCAAGGGCTAAAATAGAACTCCTTTCTATTTTTGACACAGATCGTACTGCAAGTCCTGCCTCTCCCATCTCCTCATTGGTTTATAGAAGCAGGTACCCACGTGGGTGATTGAAAGACGAACTGCGTTGCCGATTGGCATCTAAACTTTCATAGTATTACTACACCAATCACCATATAAGTTCGAAGATGAAAAAGCCTGGAAGGAGGAAAGATGACTAGAAATTATTCGTTTGACCGTTTTATGTGTGGATTCATTGTCGGAGTAGAGGACCTTGTGCATTTCAGGTAAAATAACTCAATGTTTATCCCAGGACAAGTTAGCTAGCAACAGCAAGCTAGCTAAATGGGACGAATTAGCTAGCAAGTGCAAGCTAACTAGCTAAATTGCCATAAATGTTTAATGCTTTTCGACCTGTTCCCAAATTAATGTAATTGGTTCAGAGTTTTTATATTTTAACCTGCGTGTCATGATCGCGTTTGGTGTAGGGGGACAAAATGAATTCCTGCATGATGGTGCACTCTCAACTCTGGTCCTCCTCCTCGTCTTCATGCTCTCCTTCTCAAACTGAACAAGACATCAGTAGGCCTAATCCACGTGCACAGATATAGCATTTTTTTAAACAAATTGACTGCCCACCTGAAGTGCCACCATACACAGCACAGTCATTGATTGGCTAGGCAGTCAAAAGGGTTTACATCAGCAAGAGCAGGGCAGGCTGGGGGCTCTTGATTGGGAATGCCTATCCATTGTAGTGTGTAATGCAGTGTAGCCTAGTTTTACATCCACCATCCCAGCAGCGCAAAAACTTAGAAGTACATTTTGTTAGAAATATGATGAGGCTTCTCCGAGCACGATCTTTGTATAGCCTGTAGCCTACAAGCTATGGATAGTTTTTTTTGAGACCACACGAGGCACACTTGATGTTGCTGCCCAGCAGAGATTAGGGGCATTTTATATTTAACCCTTTTTTAACTAGGCAAGTCAGTTAAGAACAAATCTTTCTTTACAATGGCGGCCTACCACGGCTAAACCCGAACAAAGCTGGGCCAAGTGTGTGCCGCCCTATGGGACTCCCAACCACGGCCAGATGTGATACAGCCTGGATTCAAACCAGGGACTATAGTGATGCCTCTTGCACTGAGATGCAGTGCCTTAGATTGCTGCACCACTCGGGAGCCCATGAGATACTATAATAAGAAACTAAATCTAGAACCCTGAGCAATATGACATTTAAATTATTACAAATTAGATGACCTTCCCCTGGACTAAATGTAAAAAATACTAAACCCTCCCGCTGACTGATATTGAAAAAGCATGACCCTCCTTAATTTTCCTCTGGGTAAATATTGCGTACATTTCGATCTCTCCCTTAGCTAAAATTGTCCCCAACACGACTCAAGTATACTGTATGTAGCTACAACCAGGCCTGCCTTTAGAACAGTCTTCACACAGAGTTTCTGAACCCGGAGGCAAAACATAGTGAGACGTTTGGGAACGCTTGCGAAACAGACCAGGCAAGGGTTTGAAGTCAATGAGAGAAGTGAAAAATGAATCCTTAGTTGTTAATTTTCTGAATCTAAAGGCACAACCTAGATTTGAGGCAATGCTGAACATGTTATTACTCCATTCTTGTGAAAGTGACAAACTGACACGTTTTCATTTGAGTCAAAAACAACTTTTTTGTATGAACATAAAATTCAACAACTGAGACATTAACTGAACAAGTTCCACAGACATGTGACTAACAGAAATTGAATAATGTGTCCCTGAACAAAGGGGGGGTCAAAATCAAAAGTAACAGTCAGTATCTGCTACCAGCTGCATTAAGTACTGCAGTGCATCCCCTCCTCATGGACAGCACCAGATTTGCCAGTTCTTGCTGTGAGATGTTATGTCACTCTTCTACCAAGTTCCCGGACATTTCTGGGGGGAATGGCCCTAGCCCTCACCCTCCAATCCAACAGGTACTAAACGTGCTCAATGGGATTGAGATCCGGGCTCTTCGCTGGCCATTCCTGTCTTGCAGGAAATCACACACAGAACGAGCAGTATGGCTGATGGCATTGTCATGCTGGAGGGTCATGTCAGAATGAGCCTGCAGGAAGGGTACCACATGAGGGAGGAGGATGTCTTCCCTGTAACGCACAGCGTTGAGATTGCCTGCAATGACAACAAGCTCAGTCCGATGATGCTGTGACACACCGACCCAGATCATGACAGACCCTCCACCTCCAAATCGATCCCGCTCCAGAGTACAGGCCTCGGTGTAGCGCTCATTTCTTCAACGATAAACGTGAATCTGACCATCACCCCTGGTGAGACAAAACCGTGACTCGTGAGTGAAGAGTGCTTTTTGCCAGTGCTGTCTGGTCCAGCGACGGTGGGTTTGTGCCCATAAGCGATGTTGTTGCGGGTGATGTCTGGCAAGGACCTGCCTTACAACAGGCCTACAAGCCCTCAGTCCAGCCTCTCTCAGCCTATTGCGGACATTCTGAGCACAGATGAAGGGATTGTCCGTTCCTGGTGTAACTCGGGCAGTTGTTGTTGCCATCCTGTGCCTGTCCCGCAGGTGTGATGTTCGGATGTACCGATCCTGTACAGGTGTTACACGTGGTCTGCCACTGCGAGGATGATCAGCTGTCCATCCTGTCTCCCTGTAGCGCTGTCTTAGGTGTCTCACAGTACACACATTGCAATTTATTGCCCTGGCCACTTCTGCTGTCCTCATGCCTCCTTGCAGCATGCCTAAGGCATGTTCACGCAAATGAGCAGGGCATCTTTCTTTTGGTGTTTTTCAGTCAGTAGAAAGGCCTCTTTAGTGTCCTAAGTTTTCATAACTGTGACCTTAATTGCCTACCGTCTGTCTGTAAGCTGTTCGTTTCTTAACGACCGTTCCACAGGTGCATGTTCATTAATTGTTTATGGTTCATTGAACAAGCATGGGAAACAGTGTTTACAACCCCTTACAATGAAGATCTGTGAAGTTATTTAGATTTTTATGAATTATCTTTGAAAGGCGGTCCTGAAAAAAGGGTGTTTATTCCGTGTAGGCTTACCCTGGCGTGATGTTTTGATAGCCATGTAATGAGTTTTCTCAATACAAATTCCTGCAGAAAGGCCCTGCACGTCATCTCTAGCTGACACTGCCGGTTACCGTTCACCAGGGCAATCAGAGACCATTGTACCCAGAGACCTCCTGTGCCCAATCCATGATTTTGCATCTCCTTTCTCTGTCTTAGCTAGCCACTGACTACACATTAGCTATCTAGCAGATCAGTCCAAAAATAATTTTGATTTACTTAGCCTAGATAATTGTTTGTACAGCATGTCTACTTTGGTGTCTATTTCAGGTTTTTATGGCATTTTTCAAGGATGACCATTAAAAGGGGAGAAGACCACTAAAAGTATGGCCATGCGGAGAAGTGCAGTTATAGTGAGGGGCAATTTACCGGTTTGGTCAGGACCATCATGAGGGATAAAGTTGATCCTGTGTCGGTGAGTGTAGCTATTAAGTTAAGTTTGAGCATCTTAGCAATAGAATGTTTTCTATACAGCTGTCAACATTATACAAGGAAAGAGCCACTTAATTATTTATACATTAACCACATTACCTCAATGAGTAATAACTCAGTTCTAGAATGTCATTGATAAGAATGAATCTAAAAATCTATTGACATTATTAAAGGGACTTTTAGACATCCAGCCTGTACATCAAATCAAATCAAATTTATTTATATAGCCCTTCGTACATCAGCTGATATCTCAAAGTGCTGTACAGAAACCCAGCCTAAAACCCCAAACAGCAAGCAATGCAGGTGTAGAAGCACGGTGGCTAGGAAAAACTCCCTAGAAAGGCCAAAACCTAGGAAGAAACCTAGAGAGGAACCAGGCTATGTGGGGTGGCCAGTCCTCTTCTGGCTGTGCCGGGTGGAGATTATAACAACATGGCCAAGATGTTCAAATGTTCATAAATGACCAGCATGGTCGTATAATAATAAGGCAGAACAGTTGAAACTGGAGCAGCAGCACGGTCAGATGGACTGGGGACAGCAAGGAGTCATCATGTCAGGTAGTCCTGGGGCATGGTCCTAGGGCTCAGGTCCTCAGAGAGAGAGAAAAAAAGAGAGAATTAGCGAGAGCATATGTGGGGTGGCCAGTCCTCTTCTGGCTGTGCCGGGTGGAGATTAAAACAGAACATGGCCAAGATGTTCAAATGTTCATAAATGACCAGCATGGTCGAATAATAAAAAGGCAGAACAGTTGAAACTGGAGCAGCAGCACGGTCAGGTGGACTGGGGACAGCAAGGAGTCATCATGTCAGGTAGTCCTGGGGCATGGTCCTAGGGCTCAGGTCCTCCGAGAGAGAGAGAAAGAAAGAGAGAAGGAGAGACACCGAATAGGACAGGAGAAGTACTCTAGATATAACAAACTGACCCTAGCCAGATATAACAAACTGAACGGTCGCATTCAGTCTTGATTTATAAGATCCTTCCCACTATATGATTGATATGTCATGTAATAAAATCCCAAGTTTTCAATTCAGTTTATAGAAAACTGCACTTTTGTTTGTGAAAATTAGTTTATTAAATATTCTACAGCTGTAATGTCATTAATCAAATCAAACTATTTATATAGCACACTCTTACCACAAATGCATTTCAAGGTGTTCACGGTCATTAGATGGAATACATTCCTTCAATATGATTATAAAACTAATGATCCCGATTACTGAAAATGCTCCATAATACAAAGTGTTTTCAAGATGTCCGACCTACTCCAATCTTGTACAAATAGCTTATGTTAAAGGTGTGAACTGACTACCGTGTTGTCTTTAAAGTGGGGCACAGATAACAAAGAAAGGGGCATAAAGGCATTCAAAATGGCTACAGGGATAGATGTGCAGCAGTCAGGGCTTTGGGTCACAGGGTCTGGGATCCTGGGTGTCCGAACAGATGGTCTGGTGAACACCACAGCAGTGGTGGAGCTCAAGTGTCCCTATGGTGTGTTAGGTTCTCAACAGAATAAAAACTCAAACCAAGTTTATTCACCCACTGGGTTAAACGGCTGCAAAGACATGTTTACACAGGCACATATATTTATACCCTCCTACTGGGAGGAGTCAACTCCTGGCACATCTAGACAGCCAATACATCTCTGTTGCTAAGCAGGAACTTAATTGGTTCCTCTCACTGGTGTAGTCATGGCCTGCCTCATACTAGAACCTTCGTGGGAGTGAAAATGTGTGTGGGATAGGACTGCTCCTTAATTCATCAGACCTGACCTGATCTGACCTCGGGCCGAATTCCTCACTCCTCCCTAATGCACCGCTGTCCTACCTGATCAGTGACTGAAACCAGACTGTTGCCCTTTGCCTCCCTCCATAGGATCAATGAGATTTAACAATACAATTGTTTTACAGAATGTAAACTTTCTACACTCCCCCTTCCTCAGTCCGTAACTTTCCATACACCTAGTTTTTATCCGCCCTCTATTGACACCAACATATTGATTACTGTACATGTATAAGTTCTAGTATGGTAACATGAATAAGTATATTTCAAGCTAGAATCTAACAGGTACAAGGGACCTTACCATTGAAGAGGCAGAAGTCAAAGGGGATTTCTATTTCAAGGAGGGAGGGTCTTACAGCCTCCGTGAAGACCATCCTTACTGGCACCAGGTCCAAGGTCAACTCCACATCACTGGAAGGGACACCTGCTTCTTCGTTGTGTGGAATACCAAAGCCTCCATCACCATCTCCATTCAGCGTGACGACCTCTGGCAGACTAATATTGATCCTCCTGTCAGTACCTGTTTTCAGATAAGACGATGATCCCAAAATATTCCACGTAGATCATACAGACTTGGCTCCCAGAATAGGTTATATTACATACAAGTGTTGCTCATAGCAGCCAACTAAAGTCATGTACTTAACTTTATCATGGACACATTGGGAATTTATATCTGTGATGTTCAAATGATTTCTTACCCCTGTGTCTTACTTGCTGAAGGCTCCAGTCATCCCTGCCTGTACCTGACATTGTTGAAAAACAAGTGAACGATTTAATAAAGATCATACACAAACAATAGGCTCTTAGAATAGGTTATATTGCATTCAAGTTTTGCTCAAAGCAGCCAACTAAAGTAATTTAGTTCATGTAAGTTCAATCACAAAGGCTGGTCTGAGTGCATCTCCTCAGTTTTATTCATTCGTACAACGCAATTTAAATTGCATTTTGTCATTGACACAGTGGGAATTTATATCTGTGGGGTTTAAATGATGTTTTACCCCAGAGTGAGAGCGAGTGAGGGAGTACATCATATCCAGCAGATCTCTTTGCCGCGGGTGGCATTGATCATGCAATGCTTCTTCTGGGGTGAGCCTGATGTTCCGCATGTCTAAAAGGGGAAATAAAGACAACATTTTGATGCATCTACAAATGGATGTAACTTGGGATCCTATCACTTGACATCATTTAAAAGTCCATGGGGGAAACTGCACTTGTCCTTGTGAAAATTTGTTAATTAAATATTCTACAGCTGTAATGTCATCAATAGCACATTTCTTAAAACAAATGCATTTCAAAGTGTTCAAAGACATGCATTGAAAGGCATGTGGCACTTAACATCGTTCCTCTTGGCAGGTCTCTATAGGTGACCAGGGGATTCTCTCTACCACGTGTAAATGCCCCCGTGGAGCTCATAAGTGTAGCCATGTGGCCGCATTGGCCATTTTTGCTGTTCACAATATCGGCTGTACGGATATAGAATGCGAGTGGAGGAAGCCAGCCATGCCCAACCAGGTGGAGTCAGTGGAGGACCTGTACCCGGCTGAAGACTACAAATCTCTGTCCCGATAGCCCACAGAGAAGGATCTTCAGTGTCTAAGGAACCGTCTCCGGGGCAGGTTCAGTGGAAGGTCATGGCTCCTTGAACCTGAGCCAGAACAACCACTACCCTCCCTGTCTGTACCGGACATTGTTAAAAAACAAGGGCACCTGGGGCATGCCGGCACCTTGGCTGGCATGGCGCTGTCGATGTATCAGCAGGAGGCTACACGGCAGGCAACAGTTGGACAGCGTGCTAACCCCAACTGGCACACCATAAGGAGGAGGTTGATGGCCAGCAATTTTGGAGCAACTGTTTCATTCGCAATGGATGTAAAAAAAAAAAAAACAGCCTTTGTTGACTTTCTGTGTAATAAAATTAAAATGTCTCCTTAGCTATGTAACAGACATATTTGGGAAACCGAACAAATTAAACGCAAGCATGCAGGGGAAATACAAAAAATTCTGCAGATGAGTGACCGCATCAGCAAAATCCGTTTGACTGTGGTCCTGGCTCTGTTGACATGCTGGTAAGTGAAATCGAACAGCTGATTGAGCTGTCATGTCACCAAATGCTGCAGAGAACCCATTCACAGGTCACTCTGGAGGAGTTCTGGTTCCTGACTCAAAGGGAATACTGTGCCGTCTTCCTCAGAGCATTGAAACTCATGGTACACTGATTCAGTGCTCTCGTCTGCATTATAAACAAATATTGATCTAGTTTGGATGTGACGGGAGAGATGAGGACAGCACTGTCAACCACGACCCCTGATTTTGAGAAGCTCGGACGCGACATACATCAAGCACACCCATCTCATTAGGGGTGGTGAAAATAGGAATTATATCAGACTCATTTGCAATTGACTGTCATAGCCCCACATTAAAAGTATTTTGTGGTGAGTTCAAAATACAATCAGAATGTTTTGCAATTGACTGCCATAGCCCCAATTATTTTTAGTAATTTTAAAAAAAGTTAACATTGGCTGTTAATAGCAGAATTTATTGTTGAGGTTGCAACAATTTTCAGATATAAAAATGGGGTCATGGGCCAAAAACATTTGGGATCCCCTGCCCTAAACCCTAACCATCACCACTACTTCGTCGCACATTCCCCCCTGGAGCTGAGAGAGGCGCTGCCTATTAGCATCTTTGAGCTTGGCGTTGGAGACTTTCAAGAGGGTCTGGTGCCTTTTCAACCTGGTAAGTCTCTGGCACCTTTTGGAGGGGAGGGTGGAGGAGGGCTGTATGACCATTGGTTGAGGGCTGCCGGTTGGGGACGTTCTGTTTGTTTCATTGTTGACATCATCATGAGAAGATGACACTTCCTCTTGGTCTTCCTGTTGATGCCTTGGTCGGCGCAGCGGGATCTGGTTGTCTGGGGAAGGTGGCGATGGCATCTCCACTCCCCCTCAGGGCTGCTGTCGGAAGCTGTGTCCGGCATGAAGTCTGCGTCTGACAGCATAGCAGCGGGGTGAATGAGGAGGTCCAGGTCGGAGGTCATCCATATGGCTGATTGGAGTACCTCAGTTCACTGAGGTCGTCTATGGCTGCCTCTCTCTCTGCCTCTCTCTCTCTCCTCTCTCGCTAGGAGATTGGTGACTTTAGCATCCTGTAAATGTAAGTTAAGTTAAGTTGAAAGATCTGCGAAAAGGTGTATGACTTACAACAGCAGGATGCATGGCAGCCAAATGCTTGTCCAACCGGTCTAGCTCCTTCAACCTGCAGCCAGAAACCAGACAATTGAATGTCCCCTTTTTTCTGTTGTGGATAATATCACAAAGGACATTAATACACATATAAACACATGCACACACACAAACACAGTTTAATTTTATTTACTATTATTTAGGTTTGTAAAGATGCAAATCCCAGGAGGATCTGTCTCTCGCTATTGTTTCTGATTAGGTGCTTTAGGCTCCGGTGCTGTCTGTTTGACTTAGTCTTGTTGCAGACCTGGCAATCCTGCTGCATTTTCAGGTAATGCTTCTTGTTTGCTGCTGGTGTATATCTACCTAAAGAAAATATGTTAATCACTACTGCATATGTTACAGCGAACAATGGAAATGCTCAGTAGCTAGGCACTGTCAGAGTCAGAAGCCCTAAACTCCTAAAACTGCATTTTAAAACGTTAATGAAATGCATCATGTTCTGCTGTTTGCTTCCCCGATGCTGGCTTGGTGGTACAAAGTGCTATAGCTGCTTGACCAGAATTGGTTAAGTTGTGGTCTCGACTGACAGAAACGACATAATCAGGTGTGACATTTTTTCTGTGACATTTTCAAAGCATTTAAATCATTTCTGTTTTACCACCCTGAATCCCACTTGCTTGCCTCTGAAGGTAAGCAGGGTTGGTCTTGTTCGGCCCCTGGATGAGACCAGGGTCTGTATCCACAAAGCATCTCAGAGTAGGAGTGCTGATCTAGCATCAGTCTTGAATTTTAGATCATAATATACTGAACAAAAATATAAATGCAACATGTAAAGTGTTGGTTCCATGTTTCATGAACTGAAATAAAAGATCCCAGAATTTTTCCACATGCAAAAAAAGCTTATTTTTCTCAAATTGTGTGTACAAATTTGTTTTACATACCTGTTAATGAGCATTTCTCCTTTGCCAAGATAATCCATCCACCTGATATGTGTGGTATATCAATAAGCTGATTAAACAGCATGGTCATTACACAGGTGCACCTTGTACTGAGGACAATAAAAGGCCACATTAAAATGTGCCGTTTTGTCACACAATACAATGCCACAGATGTCTCAAGTTCTGAGGGAGCGTGCAATTGGCATGCTGTTGCCAGAGACTTGAATGTTAATTTCTCTGCCAGAAGCCACCTCCAACATTGTTTAGAGATTTTGGCAGTAGGTCCAACCTGCCTCAAAACCGCAGACAACGTTTAACCACGCCAGCCCAGGACATCCACATGCGGCTTCTTCACCTGCGGGATCTTCTGAGACCAGCCACCTGGACAGCTGATGAAACGGAGGAGTATCTCTGTCTATAATAAAGCCTCCCATAATAAAACTCATTTTGATTGGCTGGGCCTGGCTCTCAATTGGGTGGGCCTATGTCCTCCCAGGCCCACCCATGGCTGTGCCCCTAGTCCCTAGTCTAAGGAGATCCCAATGCCCCAGGAAAGTGAAGGGGGTATAATTCAGATGGGACTTGAGATGGGAATCTATAAGACTATAGGAGTCATTCAGATGGGACGTTAGATGGAAATCTATAAGACAATATGTAATTAATATACAGTGATTTGCATTATGGCCAATGGAATGGGTGGAGTAAGGTCCTGGGTGGCGCAGGGGTCAAAAGCACTACACTGCAGTGCTGAGGCGCCACTACAGCCTGGGGTTGGATCCAGCCCATCTGGGGTAGGTGGGGGTTTGACTAGTGGGGCTTTCCTTGGCTTGGCGCCTGCAGGCTGACTCCGGTTGTCAGACGAACAGTGTTTCCTCCAACAGATTGGTGCTGCTGACATCCGGGTTAATAAGCAAGCAGTGTGATAAGAAGTAGGCGGCCAGGTGGGTCATGTTTCAGAGGAAGCATGACTCGACCTTCGCCTCTCCCCGAGCCCATTGAGGAGTTGCAAAGATGAGCCAAGGGAGCTAATTTGAGGAGAAAATGGGATAAAAAAATATACTTGTGGTCACACACATATACCAACTGACACCTGATTAGGCAAACAATATTTGTTATCCTCCATATTATGTCTATCTCCGATAAGGTAGCCTGGAAAGGGCTAAGAATATCCCATATTAATATACACTGTACATACTTTTGTATGTGAACACCCCTTCAAATGAGTGGACTCGGCTATTTCAGCCACATCCATTGCAGACAGGTGTACAGAGCACACAGCCATGAAATATCCATAGACAAACATTGGCAGTAGAATAGCCTTACTGAAGAGCTCAGTGACTTTCAACGTGGTACCGTCATAGGATGCCACCTTTCCAACAAGTCAGTTCGTCAAATTTCTGCTTTGCTAGAGCTGCCCTGATCAACTGTAAGTGATGTTATTGTGAAGTGGAAACATCTAGGAGCAACAACGGCTCAGCTGCAAAGTGGTAGGCCACACAAGCTCACAGTGTGTAAAAAAAAAAGACGAATAAAGAACATGTCTTTGGTTGCAACACTCACTACCGAGTTCCAAACTGCCTCTGGAAGCAACATCAGCACAATAACTGTTCATTTGGTGCCAGGAGAACACTACCTTACCCAATGCATAGTGCCAACTGTAAAGTTTGGTGGAGGAGGAATAATGGTCTGGAGCTGTTTTTCATGTTTCGGGCTAGGCCCATTAGTTCCAGTGAATGTAAATCTTAACGCTAGAGCATGTCTGAGTGCATCCAGCACCGCCTGGAGGTGCGTCAGGTGCTCTTCCCAACCTTGGCTGTGGATGATGATATCATCCGATAGGCCGGTGCGTACTGCTGGTGGGGTTGAAGCACTCTGTTCATCAGTTGCTGGAATGTGGGCGGGGCTCTGTGGAGACCGAACGGGAGCACCCGGTACTGATACAAACCGTCTGGTGTCGAGAACGCCGTCTTCTCCCAGGAGGAGGCTGCCAACGGTACCTGCCAACATCCTTTGGTCAGGTCAAGGGTGCTGGTGTACCGGGCATTTCCCAATCGGTCCATGAGCTCGTCTACCCTCGGCATAGGGTAGGCATCGAATAAACGTATGTCGTTCACACCCTGGAAATCATTACAGAAGCGGAGGCTACTGTCCGGTTTGGGCACCAACACGATGAGGCTGCACCATGCACTGTGGGACTCTTCAATGACCCCCATCTTCAGCATAGCCTCCACTTCTTGTTTCACAGCCTTCCTTCCGGCCTCCAGAATCCGATATGACCTCTTTCGTACTGTTTCCCCGGGCCGGGTACGGATGTGGTGTTCAATGAGGGTTGTGCGGCCCGGCTTCTCAGGGAACACCGCCGTGTTCCGATCGACGAGCTCCCTGAGCTCTTTCTTCTGGGCCGGGGTCGATGTCCTCATTGCTCGGGACCACCACTGGTACCGTTGGCGTCCTGGGTCCCGACCATAACACGGCCAAGGCTGTCCTCTCGTGCCACTTCTTCAACAGGTTCACGTGGTAAATCTGTTGGGGTTTCCGTCTCCCCGGTTGCCTCAATGACCTCGATGACCTTCCGCAGCATTTGTTTGAGCGTTTTATTGAAGCGCTCTATGAGCCCATCCGTCTGCGGGTGAAAGACGTAGGTCCGGATCTGCTTGATCTGCAAGAGAGCTCAGTACCTTGGTCTGTCAGGATCTTGTTCGGGATGCCCACCTGGCTAAAAAGGTGGAACAGCTCCTGGGCGATTCCCTTGGATAGCGCCACCCGTAGGGGAATGGCCTTGGGATACCGGGTGGCATAATCTACTATCACCAGGATGTACCGGTGTCCTCGTGCTGTTTTTACCAGGGGTCCCACTATGTCCATGGCGATACGTTCAAAGGGCACCCCGATGATCAGTAGGGGGACCAATGGGTTTCGGAAGTGGGCTTTCGGGGCAGTGAGTTGACACTCAGGGCAGCTGCGACAATAGTCTTCCACGGCCCTCCTCATCCCGGGCCAGTGGAACCAGGCAGTGATCCGTTGCCGGGTCTTCAACATTCCCAGGTGCGCCCCCAACAGGTGGGTGAGGGCCAGCTGATGAACGCAACCCACGTACCATGGGGGCAGCAACAACACCTCTCAAAGTTCCCCCTGTTGGCGCGACACCTGATACAAAAGGTTATTCTTGATTTGGAAATGGGGGTATCGCCAGTCACTCATCCCCGGAAGTAGCTATCCATCCACCGCTATCACTTGGGCTGCGGCAGCTTTCAAGTTTTGTGGGTCATCCCCGCTCTCTTCTTCGGGCTGGCTCGTATCTTTTCCCTCAACTCGTGGCCCCATAGGGCCGCGAACAGCGGACAATCCCATCCCACTAGGAGAGGTACCGGAAATTCTGGTACTGCACCCACCATCATCTGGCAGCTCCCTTGTGGGGTCACGAGGTTGGTCCATATGGTTGGATACCACTTTGTGTCACCGTGAACACAGGAAATGGACATCTCCCTACCCCGTTCGGTCTCCTGGTTCAGCATGCTCGTGGTTACGAGCGTACCATACTTCCGGAGTCTAATAGCGCTTCTGTGTCGTGTCTGTCAACCTTCACCGGGACCATGGGTGCAGTTGATTCGTGGTGCGTCCAATAGGAGGTGACAGTTTATGGCATGACCCACCTCGTGTCCGGGGCTAGCTGATGGCATTGACTCCTCTCGAGCTGGGCAATTCCAGGCAATGTGCCCCCGGGCGCCACACTCAAAACATCTCCTTTGGTCTCCATCTACCTGGGGTCGTCAGTGGCGGGTCGGCACTACCCCAGTCGACTCTCCACAGGTTTGCGGTCCTTTGGCCCTGCCGACTGTCAGTTCGGGGGATACAGTGGTGGGGCTGTCCTTCCGTCCACTCGAACGGGTCGCCGACTCGTCCCGGCTCCTAATCAGCAGGGCCTGAGTGTTCTGATGCGTCTCCACTGCTTCCAGGAGGCCCTCCAAGGTCTGGGGCGCACATAGACTCGCTGCCCTCTTCATGTCGTGGGGTAGCGCCCGTAAGGAGCAATCAAGGACCATTTTGTCAAGGATGGAGAGGGTGGATACATCGGTTAGGTGCCATGCCCTGGTGACGTGCAGTAGGTCACTCATCTGGGCTCGCGGGAATGCGTTGTGTACGAACCTCCAGTCGTGGAACCGTTGAGCCCGATGGGCCGCCAGGCTGTACCCGTATCGGCTGAGTATCTCCCATTTGAGTCCGTCATAGTTAGCTGCTTGTTCTTTGTTCAGGCCTCAATATGCCTTTTGGGCATTCCCAGAGAGGAATGGGGCCAACAGACTAGCTCACTTCGGTCTTGGCCATCCTTCCCATAGCGCTGTCCGTTCAAACGTACAGAGGTATGTTTCGATGTCATCGTCTTCCGTTAGCTTGATTAAAAACGGGTTGGGATGTGATTCAGGAGACGCTCCTCCTTGCAGCTTCCTGATTTCCTCAACAAGGCGGACGTTTTGTAGTCGCTGTTCCTCCAACATTCATTTCTGAACTGCCTGTTGTGCTTGTTGGGCCCGTAAACGTCAACCCTGATCTGACCACTTTAGAGTGCCCGCATTCTCCACCACTTGTGGCAGACCAGGGGGTTTGGTCAAGACGTTTACACAGATCAGACACGGACAGAGTATGATTAGCTCAGTTTCAAGGGTGTTTATGTAAATAATAAATCAAAAAGAAAAGGATAGGTCTGGCAAAGTGGGTGGGGTTATATCCTTCCTGTTTGGCCCTGTCTGGGGGTGTCCTCGGATGGGTCCACAGTGTCTCCTGACCCCTCCTGTCTCAGCCTCCAGTATTTATGCTGCAGTAGTTTATGTGTCGGGGGGCTAGGGTCAGTTTGTTATATCTGGAGTACTTCTCCTGTCCTATTCGGTGTCCTGTGTGAATCTAAGTGTGCGTTCTCTAATTCTCTCCTTCTCTCTTTCTTTCTCTCTCTCGGAGGACCTGAGCCCTAGGACCATGCCCCAGGACTACCTGACATGATGACTCCTTGCTGTCCCCAGTCCACCTGGCCGTGCTGCTGCTCCAGTTTCAACTGTTCTGCCTTCTTATTATTCTAACATGCTGATCATTTATGAACATTTGAACATCTTGGCCATGTTCTGTTATAATCTCCACCCGGCACAGCCAGAAGAGGACTGGCCACCCCACATATGCTCTCTCTAATTCTCTCTTTCTCTCTCTCGGAGGACCTGAGCCCGAGGACCATGCCTCAGGACTACCTGACATGATGACTCCTTGCTGTCCCCAGTCCATCTGACCGTGCTGCTGCTCCAGTTTCAACTGTTCTGCCTTATTATTATACGACCATGCTGGTCATTTATGAACATTTGAACATCTTGGCCATGTTGTTATAATCTCCACCCGGCACAGCCAGAAGAGGACTGGCCACCCCACATAGCCTGGTTCCTCTAGGTTTCTTCCTAGGTTTTGGCCTTTCTAGGGAGTTTTTCCTAGCCACCGTGCTTCTACACCTGCATTGCTTGCAGTTTGGGGTTTTAGGCTGGGTTTCTGTACAGCACTTTGAGATATCAGCTGATGTACGAAGGGCTATATAAATAAATTTGATTTGATTTGATTTGTCTCCCCCATGAGACCCTCTCCGGGATACTGTCTTCTGGGCTCCGGGTCTTGCTGTATCCTGTCGGGCACAAAAACTGAACTCCCTCCTCATACCTCAGCAACCATCCCCAACTATACGGGAGTCCTTTCTTCCCCTTGCTCTTTTCTGTGTGCTGCCCTTCTGGCAGCTTTATGGGCCTTGCACAGCTGGTGAGCAATCAGCCCTTGATTACTCACCAGGTCCCAATCAGCCACAATTAGTCCTGGCCGGAGAGCCTGTCGAGACCTGGCACGTCCAGCAATGGAGCCATCGCCTCGTGATGTATACTCCGTCTGTTACCAGTTCTCCATGAGTCTCCCCCTGGTGGCTGACCTGCTGTACGCCACAATATATACTGAAAGAAAATTATGCAACATGCAACAATTTCTAAGATTTGACTGAGTTACAGTTCATATATGGAAATCAGTCAATTGAATACATTCATTAGGCTCTAATCTATGGATTTCACATGACTGGGAATACAGATATGCGTCTGTTGGTCAGATACCTTTAAAAAAAAGTAGGGGCATGGATCAGAAAACCAGTCAGTATCTGGTGTGACTTCCATTTGCCTCATGCAGGGCGACATCTCCTTCGCATAGAGTGGATCACGCTGTTGACTGTGGCCTGTGGAATGTTGTCCCACTCCTCTTCAATAGTTGTGCGAAGTTGCTGGATATTGCCAGGAACTGGAACAAGCTTTCATACACATCGATCCAGAGCATCCCAAACATGCTCAATGGGTGACATGTCTGAGTAAGCAGGCTATACTCACCAGGAATTGTGTACAGATCCTTGTGACATGGGGCTGTGCATTATTATGCTGAAACATGAGGTGATGGTGGCGGATGAATGGAACGAAAATGGGCCTCAGGATCTCGTCACAGTATCTCTGTGCATTCAGATTTCCGTCGATAAAACGCAGATGTGTTCGTTGTCCATAGCTTATGCCTGCCCATACCATAGCCCCACTGTCCCCATGGGGCACTCTGTTCACAGCATTGACATCAGCAAACCGTTCACCCACACAACACCATACACGTGGTGTGCGGTTGTGAGGCCCATTGGACGTGCATTACATTTTCTGGCAACAGCTCTGGTGGACATTCCCACAGTCAGCATGCCAATTGCACACTCCCTCAACTTGAGACATCTGTGGCATTGTGTTGTGTGACAAAACTGCACATTTTAGAGTGGCCTTTTATTGTTCCCAGCACAAGGAGCACCTGTGTAATGATCATCCTGTTTAACCAGCTTCTTGATATACCACACCCATCAGGTGGGTGGATTATTTTGGCAAAGGAGCAATGCTCAGTAATAGGGATGTAATCAAATTTGTGCACACCATTTGAGAGAAATAAGCTTTTCGTGCGTATGGAAAATTTCTGGGATCTTTTATTTCAGTTCATACAACATGGGACCAACACTTTACAACACTTTACATGTTACATTTTTGTTCAGTGTGAATCAGAATTAAACAGCACTTGGACGGATCCTATAGCCTTCTTAGACTCAACACTAAAAACAGAGATCACCTAAAAATAAATATTAGATATTGTTCAATCATTCGTGCGGAGAAAATCACCAGGAATGGAAGGCTTTCCCATAGAATTCTGTTCAACATTTTGGGACAAAATAGCAACCCTATTTACACAAATAACAACACACATGTCACTCAATTCAGTACTTCCTAGTTCCATGTATCAAACTGTTATTTCAGTTATAAAACCAGGAAAATGTGGAGAGTCCCCTACTGATTATAGACCCATAAGTTTGATGAAATGTGACAATAAAATAATAACAAAGCTTATATGCAATAGAATGGCTAAAGTCTTGCCAGACTTGATACATATAAAAAAAGGGTTTAGTAAAAATAGACACTAACAAACAAATACAATAACATGTTTCATTTTAATACAATATAGATATAGATTTATCAATAATTGTCACACCCTGGCATTAGTATTCTGTGTTTTCGTTAGTATTTTGGTGAGGCCAGGGTGTGACATGGGGATTTATGTGGTTTGTTTTGTCTGGGGTTGTTTGTAGTTATGGGATTGTGGTTAGAGTAGTACTCTAGGTAAGTCTATGGTTGCCTAGAGTGGTTCTCAGAGGCAGGTGTTTATCGTTGTCTCTGATTGGGAACCATATTTAGGCAGCCATATTCTTTAGGTCTCTTGTGGGTGATTGTTCCTGTCTTTGTGTTTGTGGCACCAGATAGGACTGTTTCGTTTTTTTCACATTTCTTGTTTTGTAGATTGTTGTATTTTCATCTTTATTAAAGATGTACAAAACTAACCACGCTGCATTTTGGTCCGCCTCTCTTTCACCAGAAGAAAACCGTTACAATAATGGCTGTTGATGCCGAAAAGGCTTTCAAACATCTTGAATGGCCTTTTCTGTTCAAAACATTGGAAGATGTTAAACTTTCCAGCTGAAATAATAAATGTAATAAAACTATTATAATATAAATGTCCTAAAGCAAAAATAATACATTAACTAATGAAAATGCTTTAGAAAGGGGCACAAGACAGGGATGAACCCCCCTCCTGTTTGCACTGGCAATTGCACCACCTGCAGAAAGAATTAGAAACATAACAGGTATTGGTAAACCTAAACTAAACTTAGAAACTAAACTTATCTCCTGATACACCTGACCAATATCGGAAACTCAATGCCTCCTTTGCTAAAAACATTTTCAAAATACTTTAACATCCCAGGATATAAAATTAAAGTGGATGCTTAATAAGTGACAACAAACAACTAATTATATTGTCACGTCCTGACCTTAGTTATCTTTGTGTTCTTTATTATTTTGGTTAGGTCAGGGTGTGACTAGGGTGGGTTTGTTAGTTTTTATATTGTCTAGGGTTTTTTGTATTCTAGGTGTTTCGTAAGTCTAGGTATTTGTATGTCTATGGTGGCCTGAATTGGTCCCCAATCAGAGGCAGCTGTTTATCGTTGTCTCTGATTGGGGACCATATTTAGGTAGTCATTTTGACTAGGGTATTTGTGGGTTCTATTCTATGTTTAGTTGCCTGTCTGCACTAGCCATATTAGCGGCATGGTTCGTTTTTGTTGTTTTGATAGCTGTTCAGTGTTCTTTCTTTAATTAAAGAAGAATGTACGCTTACAACGCTGCGCCTTGGTCTCATCCATACAATGACCGTGACATACAGTGCCTTGCAAAAGTATTCGGCACCCTTGAACTTTGCGACCTTTTGCCACATTTCAGGCTTCAAACATAAAGATATAAAACTGTATTTTTTTTGTGAAGAATCAACAACAAGTGGGACACAATCATGAAGTGGAATGACATTTATTAGATATCACACTTTTTTAACAAATCAAAAACTGAAAAATTGGGCGTGCAAAATTATTCAGCCCCCTTAAGTTAATACTTTGTAGCGCCACCTTTTGCTGCGATTACAGCTGTAAGTCGCTTGGGGTATGTCTCTATCAGTTTTGCACATCGAGAGACTGAAATTTTTTCCCATTCCTCCTTGCAAAACAGCTCGAGCTCAGTGAGGTTGGATGGAGAGCATTTGTGAACAGCAGTTTTCAGTTCTTTCCACAGATTCTCGATTGGATTCAGGTCTGGACTTTGACTTGGCCATTCTAACACCTGGATATGTTTATTTTTTAACCATTCCATTGTAGATTTTGCTTTATGTTTTGGATCATTGTCTTGTTGGAAGACAAATCTCCGTCCCAGTCTCAGGTCTTTTGCAGACTCCATCAGGTTTTCTTCCAGAATGGTCCTGTATTTGGCTCCATCCATCTTCCCATCCATTTTAACCATCTTCCCTGTCCCTGCTGAAGAAAAGCAGGCCCAAACCATGATGCTGCCACCACCATGTTTGACAGTGGGGATGGTGTGTTCAGGGTGATGAGCTGTGTTGCTTTTACGCCAAACATAACGTTTTGCATTGTTGCCAAAAAGTTCAATTTTGGTTTCATCTGACCAGAGCACCTTCTTCCACATGTTTGGTGTGTCTCCCAGGTGGCTTGTGGCAAACTTTAAACAACACTTTTTATGGATATCTTTAAGAAATGGCTTTCTTCTTGCCACTCTTCCATAAAGGCCAGATTTGTGCAATATACGACTGATTGTTGTCCTATGGACAGAGTCTCCCACCTCAGCTGTAGATCTCTGCAGTTCATCCAGAGTGATCATGGGCCTCTTGGCTGCATCTCTGATCAGTCTTCTCCTTGTATGAGCTGAAAGTTTAGAGGGACGGCCAGGTCTTGGTAGATTTGCAGTGGTCTGATACTCCTTCCATTTCAATATTATCGCTTGCACAGTGCTCCTTGGGATGTTTAAAGCTTGGTAAATCTTGTTGTATCCAAATCTGGCTTTAAACTTCTTCACAACAGTATCTCGGACCTGCCTGGTGTGTTCCTTGTTCTTCATGATGCTCTCTGCGCTTTTAACGGACCTCTGAGACTATCACAGTGCAGGTGCATTTATACAGAGACTTGATTACACACAGGTGGATTGTATTTATCATCATTAGTCATTTAGGTCAACATTGGATCATTCAGAGATCCTCACTGAACTTCTGGAGAGAGTTTGCTGCACTGAAAGTAAAGGGGCTGAATAATTTTGCACGCCCAATTTTTCAGTTTTTGATTTGTTAAAAAAGTTTGAAATATCCAATAAATGTCGTTCCACTTCATGATTGTGTCCCACTTGTTGTTGATTCTTCACAAAAAAATACAGTTTTCTATCTTTATGTTTGAAGGCTGAAATATGGCAAAAGGTCGCAAAGTTCAAGGGGGCCGAATACTTTCGCAAGGCACTGTATATAGAGAGAACTTTATTCCATTACTTAACAATTTGAAAGCAGTTCTTTAAATGGAAAAATATTCCCATAGAACTTACAGGTAGAATAAACCTCTTCAGAATGGTATGGCTCCCAAAGTTTTTGTATTTATTTTTGCTAAAACCAATTACCCCACCAAAGATATTCTTTAAAAAAGTATACTTGGCTATCCAAGGCTTTTACCAAGGCTTTCAGTGACTTAATCCACTATAGAGGAACAATGGGTAAATATTGAAGATGCCCATGCTCATCCCCAGAATCTTTTTACATGTCTATTTTCAAAGGATAAAGCTAAGAACATTAACGTCTTCATAGTTCAGAACACAATAATATGGAAGAAAATGAAACATATTCTACAATAACCAATATCAATCCCTAAAAAAAGAACCCTATAGAACTATCCTTGGACAGATTTTCAGAATTCACCAATAAATTGGTCCACATGGAAAACTAAAGGCATAGAATCCGTAAATTACTTGGTAACAGGGGATACATTTATTTCCAAGAATTTAAAAAGCCATTTTAGACTGACCAATGTAGATATATTCCAAAAATTATAATAATCTTAAAATTTACAAATCATGAAATTTATATTTGAAATATTTTGGACATCAGAGTAACTTTGAGGGAATCTTATTTCAATACCTTGCAGAGAGTATATCCATCTGACAATCTATTAAACAAAATCTAAACTATTGGAACCAAGACTGAAAAATAACTGATGTTGACACAAGATGGAGGAGCAGAACTAATAAAATAAAAGTTAACGAAAATGTACGCTTTATCCAGTATAAACTAATGTATAGAATTTATTATACAAAAGACAAAATTCTGAAATTCTACAGCACAATGGCAGAGTCACGTCTTAAGTGTAAAACTAACAATGACTCAGTAATCCATGTTTCTAGGAATGCTATGAAGTACAAAAGTTATGGGCGGAGCTAGACAGTTGGCTGTCAGAAGTATTACAATTGTCATTTCTTTGGCTATGCCGGATTAATTGATAAGACATGCTTTTCTATTAAATAATTTCTCCGTAATTAATATCACCTGATTGAGCTAATCATGTAAATGTAATTAACTAGAGACTCGGGCACCACGAAAGAATATTTATAGAGCTGTTATCTTCCGAATAAACTCTTAAAGAACTAGCAATATTTTACATCCATAGCAGTCAACATTAATCTTCATCTTACTTCAGTCTCATCTGAAAGTTGTAAATTCTTGGTTATCTGCAAGAGCCCTGGCTAACAATTTGAATCAGCAATACAAAATTGGGTTTAATTATTTATTTACTAAATACCTAACTAATCACACATACACATAATTAAATCATAACTTGATTACAAATTGCTGTCATAAAGGAAAACGTCCCTAGCGGGCGGAACAGATATGACAGCTTGTTACACAAAGGAAAAGGGGCTGGGTTGAGTGAAAGAGCGGGAGACTGGAACAAAGGCGAAGCTGTGCTATCGTAAATACAGTATTTCATGCATTCTAAATTACCGCCCATTTGGAAAAGGAAAATGCAATAAATATTTACTCTGAGCTGCGCTTCGGTAGGTTGGTGGTAGTTGGAAGGCCGTGTTGCCCAACCGAGACCTTTGAAGAATGTCTCTGCTGGTAAATTGGATACGTTGTAGTAACGTCGTTGTAGTAACGTCGTTGTAGTAACGTCGTTGTAGTAACGTCGTTGGTAGACAGGTGAAGTGTAGACTTTCCACTGTAGAGTTTATGTCATCTTATCATTGATGAGAATGTCTCAGATGACAACTGAACTGACATCATATTCATTAAGTACCACCGCATATGTTCAATTGGTCGGATTACCAGAATATAGTTAATTTCCCCCCACCTTCTGATGTTCCCAGAATCTCTATGTTAACCAAGGGTTTTGCAAATGTAACATCAGTAAGGTAGAGAGAAGAAAAAGGGGGGAAGAGGTATTTATGACTGTCATAAACCTACCCCCAGGCCAACGTCATGACACCAGCCTTTCCTGGTTGAGGGTTGACGAGAGATTAACTGCTTCTTTTCAAGTTACAGTGCCTTCAGAAAGTATTAACGCCCCTTGACTTCTTCCTCATTTTGTCGTGTTACAGCCTGCATTTAAATTGGATTCAATTGAGATTTGTTGTCACTGGCCTACTGTCACGAATCCCGCCGAAGATGGTGCCTCTTCCTGTTCGGGCGGTGCTCGGTGGTCGTCATCGCCGGCCTACTAGCTGCCACCGATCCCATTTTCTGTTTCATTTAGTGTTGTCTGATTAGTTGCACCTGTTTCTTGTTTGGGTTTGGGCCATTTAAACCCGGTAGGCCCGCCGGCTTTTGTACAGGCTTGTTTTTTCTGTATTTGGTGTGTGCATATTTTGTGGATTTTATTTCCCAAACCGTTTGTCCTGTTTGTTTTGGACTGGGTCTTTTAGCGCCTGTGTGTGTGGCATTGACCGACACTCTGTTGCTTTGGGAATAAATATATATCCACTTATCAAACTACCCTGCTCTCTGCGCCTGACTCCTCCACCCACTACTTCTGACACCTACACACAATATCCCATAATGTAAAGTGGAATGATGTTTTTCGAAATTTTGTCAAGTTAATAATAATGAAAAGCTGAAATGACTTGAGTCAATAAGTATTTCAACCCCTTTGTTATTGCAGGTCTAAATATGTTCAGGAGTAAAAATGTGCTTCACAAGTCACATAATAAGTTGCATGGACTCACCCTGTGCGCAATAAGTGTTCAACATGACTTTTGAATGAGTACCTTTATATATTTCTGTATTTCATTTTAAATACATTTGCTAACATTTCTAAAAACAGGTTTTCACTTCATCATTATGGGGTATTGTGTGTTGATGGGTGAGAAGAAAAATGTATTTAATCCATTTTGAATTCAGGCTGTAACACAACAAAATGAAATACATCAAGGGGTATCAGTACTTTCTGAAGGCACTGTATTATGAGAAATATTACTGTTTGGTGGAAAAACCAATCTCAATATACAAAAGCTTTATTTGAACATGCGTGGGAAAATCTATTAAATTCGCTATTTGTTCTCACAGACAGACATCTTATACAGAGCGAGGATGGTGGGGTGTTTCACATAGCCTTCAAATGAGTCCGGTACTTCTGCTTATCACCACAGATAGTAGAGAAAGAGAAATACAAATCATATCAAGGACACGTCCACTCTCCCACACATCACGGGATAACTGTAACCATGAAACAGTTATAAAACAGACTACAAAAACTTAAAGGGCAACTTGAAACCGTGTGATTTAGCAATATTACAGAAACTAAGAGGAACAGGATGGCCTGCACCTTCTTCAGGCCATATAATATAACAAAATACATTTTCTTCCACAACTGTGATGAAAATTCCAGATTGTCTTCATAATCAAATAACATGCAGCTCAGACACCCATACGTACCCCACAAGACATGCCACCAGGGTTCTCTCCACAGTCCAAAACTAATTCACGGCAATGATGGGGATCCGAATAAACCAATAAGCACCATAAAAGGGGTCATTGATTACAATGTACACAGTTTATTAGGTACACTATCCTGTTCACGAAAATGGTTCGCTCCTACAGACAGTGAGTCAGGTGGCCGTGGCTTACTTTACAAAGCAGGCAGATGGGCATAGAGGCATTCATTCATACTGTTCAATTAAACATTATAATGGGCAAAACGAGTCACCTATTAGACTTTGAGTATGGTATGATCGTAGATATTAGGCACACTGGTTCCAGTATCTCAGAAACTGCCAGTCTCCTGAGCTTTTCACGCACAACAGTGTCTAGGGCAGCGGTCACCCACCTCACAATCAACTGGTCGATCTCCAAGGCATTCCTAGTTGATCACCAAACATTTCTGTAAAAAAAACAACGATAAAGTTTTGCTTTCCTATATTTTTTTATTCATTTTGCGCTGTTTGCAGTAGGTGCAATTCAGCAGCCCTAGCGCTGAAGGCAAAGTGTTCTCATTTTGAACCATTTCATGTATCTGAAGATAGAACTCCGCTTACCCGGCATGATCAGAGAGCAAATCAAGTGCACCTATAGGCCTACAACTGAGTATAGCAAGGTGTCCTAATAAGCTTGCGTTATTATTAGTGGCTTGTGTCCTTTATAATATCGAGGAATATTTCACTTTCTCTGGTCATAGAGCCACAACATGAATTGGTGCATATGGCAGAAATAATGCAGTGTGACTTAAGTTTCACCTTCAGCTGGAAGACTGTCTGGACATTATTGTCAGTGGAGGGAGGTAGAGAGGAGGGACAGTAAGTCGGGTGAGAGACAGCCATAGCCGCGGGAAGTAGGGGTGCTGCTATTTATATGTTTTCACAAAAGTAGTGCACTGGGCCTTTACTAGTATTAGCCGACCCATGTTTAGCGTAGGCAAAAAAATATAATTCAGCATCTCTGCTTTGACAAAAAAGATAGTTGTATAATTAAGAACAGTATCTTGCAGGATTCAATAGTTGGGATTGTAAGAGTTGTTGCCCTGTCCATTTCTCTGCAATTGTAGTTCTAATGGAATCCAGAAAAAACAAAACCCTGTCCTCAAACATGTACATCAAAAGTTATGGGCAAAGACAGAACATCCACATCAAATGTAATATTTTTCTTCATAAAATAACATGGGAAAATAACCACTTTTTGTGCAGTATTAATTTACCATACTTACAAACCACTTAATGGAAATGTACATTACTGGAAGTATTTTAAGAAATTTAAAACGTTTTTTTTTTATATTCAACTAGTATTACCAGATTAACTGTTTGTACAGATAGTTGTCATACTCAAGTTAAAACTGCTGGTAAACACTCAAATACAAATACATTTAGTTTTTTCAAAAATCACAAAAGTAGTGCACTGGGCCTTTACTAGTTCTGAATTAGCGAACCGATTTAGACCCCCAAACTACTTCCCTCTGCTATGCTAGTGGCGGTGTAATGGTATGGGGAATGTTTTCCTGGCACACGTTAGGTACCTTGATACCAATTGAGCAACGTTTGAGCCCATTCCAGGGTGCCCGGTCCTTCACAGAGAAAAGAGAATGGCTTCTGAGGGGATGGCCGCAGTTTTAAGGGCACCTGACCAATTGTGCTGTTTTGTGGGGGTTTTAAACTTTTTTTTTTACATAATGTTTCCACCATTGTTTCTTATGACCAAAAAGAGCTTCTTGACATCTAAACAGCGATTACTCACATTGAACTGGATGAGGAGTTTTTCTTTAGTGAGTCGGAGGCGAAGGATATACTGCTTCTCCCAGACCAGGCCCAAATCCCTATCATTCGTATGAAGAGGAGACGCCGTTACAGAGGTCGTAGAACCGGATGCCTGGCGAGATTGCGCTGGTAAGATCAGTGGTGGTGGTGTGTGTCTCTGTCAACAACAGCTGGTGCACGATCTCTAATATTAAAGTCTCAAGATTCTGCTCGACTGAGTTAGAGTACCTCATGATAAACTGTAGACCACACAATTTACCAAGAAAGTTTTCATCTATATTCTTCGTAACTGTCTATTTATCACCACAAAACGACGCTGGCACTAAGACTGCACTCAACGAGCTGTATGAGGCCATAAGCAAACAAGAAAATGCTCATCCAGAGGGCCGGGGATTTAATGTAGGAAAACTGGAATCCGTTTGAACAAATTTCTACCAGCATGTTACGTGCAACTTGAGGAAAAAAATAAACTCTAAATCACCTTTACTCTACAAAGCTCTCCCTCGCCCTCCATTTGGCAAATCTGACCATAACTTTGCTAACAAGCAAAAACTCAAGGAAGCAATGCGCTCAAAACGGAAGTGGTCTGATGAAGCGGATGCTAAGCTACAGGACTGTTTCACTAGCACAGACCTAATAAACTGTCCACTGAGTGTAATATCTTTTGAATGAGATATCGACATTGCAATGGTTTGAAATGTGGGCTAATATTTTGAAGGATTTAATTATTACTATACGAAAGTGATGTCATTATTTGTGCTCCTGATAGTAGGTGAGCGCGAATAATTTATGTATAATTGGTGTGCACCCAAACAAGCCAGTCGTTGTCTTCACCTTTCTGCCTTTGCCGGGGGATCCTGAGGGGGATACGAGCGATTAAAGGACCGGAATACAAACATTCTTTGGCATACAATTATGTTTTAGATCAATTCTGTAAAAAACAGGTAAATCATGTTGATGAGTAAATGAGGTTATTAACTAGCTACAACTTTAATGAAACCACAACATCTATCCACCATGGTAACGTAAGCTAATGTAGCTAACTTAGCTAGATTGCCGTGGTTAAAAATGTGTTAACGACTCCAGCCACTACTTAGCCATCCTGCAACGGGTTATCCTCAAGAATAGGCCGCATTGGTGGCTTTGTTATGGGACTCATTTGCTAAATTACAGCGATACGATAACGTTGTCCAATGGCAGCACCAGGTTAGTATCATTGACCCTAACGTTACTAGTAGCTGGCTAACCAAGCCAAGGTGACTATCACGAGCCTGTGTGTCTAACTTTAACATTAGTGCTACTTTTCCTCCAATGCACTATTTTTATGCCTAGATATTGCAGGACTATCGGCATGATGACAATAATAAATAACCATTGTCAATGTTCATTTGCTGCAGCAGTGCAGAATTTTACAGTAATTCTCAACAGTAGATGCCTCAGAGAGCTTTGGGGGTCTCTGAAAAGGCAGGGTAATAAATTGAAAATAACAGCAGGCTAAAATATTTCACATTTAATTTAGTGATGCACCGATATGACATTTTTGGCGGATATCCGATATTTTCCTTGCCAAAAGAAAACAATACTGATGACTGATAATTACAATTTTTGTGGCCTTTTAAGCATTCCAGTACAGTTAAATAGTTAACACATGGACTCAGCAGTCAGAGGCACTGCATCTCAGTGCAAGAGGCGTTACTACAGTCCCTGGTTTGAATCCAGGCTGTATCACATCCGGCCGTGATTGGGAGTCCCATAGGGATTTATTGTGGCTAGCTTCACAACACACATCCCGGTCGGGTCGAGCCTCACTAGCTAGATGAAGCTAGCTGGCAGCTTATAACGTTATCGTTGCTCAACAGGGTTAAGTATAGTAAACTCACGTAAATTCGTACATCGCCTTGGTCCGTACAATTGCCCTTATTTTAGCACCCCAAAAACGTAATACTTCCAGATCAACTGTAATGTCAATACCATTGTAAAGCACAATTTCTCCCCCTTCCAACAAAATAAATGACATGACCTAAACGCTGCCTGTTTCTGCATAATTCAAGCAGGCAATGAGCCCTGTTGGGTGTTTTTAAAAATGGCGGGTGGGGAAGCGAAACTAATGCGTGATGGTGAGAAGGAGAGATGTCGTGTGGGAAAATTGCTTTTTTTTCACTCGATCTGTCCAACATATCACCTTATTGCCTCTAAAATGTAAATAAAACACTATAAAGAGTTGATATAATGTGTCATTACATACCTATTTGAAGGTTTGTCGAATTTGAATCGGGTTTAGGGCGTTGCTAAAGTGATCTTAGAAGTAAACAGCGGCTTTGAGAATGAGGATTGCATGCAATGATGACACAAAAAATGACTCTGTATCCCCCCATACCCCTGTCACTGTCAATTTCTTGTTTCTAAAGGATGAGAGAAGTGCTACACCTGGTGGAGAGAGATTGTAAGACAGAAATGGTTGCTTTATGCGTGCTGTACGTTACGACATGACACGCCACGATGTAACGGAGGGTCCGTTCTTTTTCAACTTTTCTCCAATACTATAGAGCCATTACCATATCGATCAACGCTTGAATAGAAACCTAGTTCACACCCCCGATTTTGAAGTCAACAAAGTCGCTACAGTCCAATTAGTTTTCTTTGTAGCCTCGTTTGAATGTTGCGGTTGCGCACATTTGTACGGAATGGGGTGAGTTTAGGTTAGCTGGCTAGCTATTTATTTTCATGAACTGAAGTTCAATTTCAATAGGTGAACAACAAGTGGCAACCTAGCTAATACTTACTCACAAGGATTCCTAAATCATTGTTAAGAATAATGAAAATGACTGCAGTTTCTACTGGTCATTGTTTTCAGGCTGGTTGTATTGGTGCTAGCTAGGTACCAAGCTAAAGCTAGCATTCTTAGCTAATATCATCTGATTCCGATATGTTCACTGATATATGCATCCCTAATTGAATATCTGTTTGACAGGCATTGACATATTGTGAGTGTCAATGAATATGGTCTGATGTTGCTGGATTTTTTTTTGCAAATGTGGGCCTGGTAAAAAAAGATTGATATAGCTATATCAATCTAATCATAGCATTCCTTTCTTCTTGGCAAATGTGTTAATAATCATTCAAACTCATAAACTTAACAAATGTAGGCTTCATTCAAACATTGGCCAAGAATACTTGACTAAATTGTAGGCCATAGCCCAACAATGAGATGGGGACATGGCTATATATTCACCCTGACCCCACCGACTACATCCTCTTTAGTCAATAGATGTGATGTAGCTTTGTGAACGGGTCCTTTTCCAACAATCCTGAGAGAAAGTGAAATAGTGACAGGAGGAATAGATACACAGTGAATAACAAATAAAAAATAACATGGCTATATACAGGGAGTAGGACCAGTGTGTCGATGTGCAGGAGTAAGAGGTAATTGAGGTAGCTGTACATATAGGTAGGGGTAAAGTGACTAAGCAAAGGGGTGGGTAATAGACAGTAGCATCAGCAATGTGGTGAGTATGAAAGTCAGTGTGTGTGTTGGGATGTCAGTGTTACTGTGTTGGTAGAGTCCTGTGTGTGCATTGTCAGTGCAAGTGGGTTGGTGCAAAAAAGGGTCAATGCAGGTAGCCATTTGATTAGTTATTTAGCAGTCTCGTTTAGCAGTCTTATGGCTTGGCAGTAGAATCTGTTCAGGATCCTGTTGATTCTAGACTCTGTTATCATATAGTTGTATGTTTTGAATACTTCAAAAATATACAGTGTCCAACAACATCTGCTCCCCGGGCGCCAATGACATCGATCAAGGCAGCCTCCCGCACCCCTCTGATTCAGGGGTTGGGTTAAATGCAGGAGACACATTTTGGTTGAATGCGTTCAGTTGTGCAACTGACTAGGTATCCCCTTTCCTTTAGAAAGTCTACACCTTGAACTTTTTTCACATTTTACTACCTTAAAATTAAATCCTAAAAGATATTAAATTATTTTTTCTACTGATCTAACAACCTACTCCTCATTTTCAAAGTGAAAGAATTTAACAGTCTCTAACTGTTAGAAATATTATGAATAAACGAATAAACAATATCCTCATTTTAAATAGAACTGTAACTAAGTAAACTTATACTCTGTTTTATTATATCTGATTAACAATATGAGTTCATAAGAAGGGATTGTGTGACACAGACACAGAGTAATTAAAGTTAATGAACACCATTCCAACTAGGAAGAAAGAAATGGGTTGTGGATTAAGTAAACAGATAAGGTAGTTAACCTATGGTTGAACCGACAAAACTTAGCTCTGGGGTGTTTTAGATAAGACAGTGAGTGCATTCCTAGGTTTTCTGTTAATTAGAACTGTCAGCTAAGTGGTGATCGATAATGTTGAGGGGTCAAAAGTTAATTCAGTTACGTTGTGTGACCTGTGAGTGTGTTAGTGAGTTAGAATAAACTTTTAACCTCACTTGATTCTAGGTCGGGAGGAGGGGATTCATTCTAGAAGCAATGAAATGACATCATGTTATTGTATATAAACTGTTGCTCGTGGAAACGTGGCAGCGCACTCCGAGAATAAATTCTGTTACCTATTATTGAAAAGACTGGTCTCCGTCTATTTTATGCTAACAAGAATCTTACAAATTCTCATAAAATAGATTAAGGGAATTCAATTAATGAATACATATTGGTATAATTAAATTACAGTAACACTAACTCCCTGAGTTAATAATTGGTGGAATCATCTTGGGCAGCAGTAAATCATTTGGAATAAGATTCTACCAACTTTTCCCAACTCTTCGGGTTATATACTCAGTTGCTAGTTTTATTAGGTACACCACCCGTTCACAAAAAATGGTTAGCTCCTAGAGACGGTGAGTCACGTGGCCATGGGTTGCTATATAAAGCAGGCAGACGGGCATCAAGGCATTCAGTTTAATGTTTGCTTGAACGTTAGAATGGGCAAAACGAGTGACTTAAGCGACTTTGAGCATGGTATAATCGTCGGTGCCAGGCACACCGGTTCCAGTATCTTAGAAACGACCGGCCTCCTGGGCTTTTCACGCATGACCTGCTAGATGGCCGAATGGTAAGGAACATCAGATTTGCCACCAATGCTCCTTTTATATGACACATCACTGCACTTTATACTCCTCTGTAAACTGGTCATATCTGTATACCCGTCGCAAGACCCACTGGTTGATGCTTATTTATAAAACCCTCTTAGGCCTTACTCACCCTATCTGAGATATCTACTGCAGCCCTCATTCTCCACATACAACACCCATTCTGCCAGTCACATTCTGTTAAAGGTCCCCAAAGCATAGACATCCCTGGGTCACTCCTCTTTTCAATTCGCTGCAGCTAGCAACTGGAACGAGCTGCAACAAACACTCAAACTGGACAGTTTTATCTCAATCGCTTCATTCAAAGACCCAATCATGGACACTCTTACTGACAGTTGTGGCTGCTGTTTATGATATATTGTTGTCTCTACCATCTTGACCTTTGTGCTGTTACCCAATAATGTTTGTACCATGTTTTTGTGCTGCTACCATGTGTTGCTACCATGTTGTTTTTGTGTTGCTACCATGCTGTGTTGTCATGTTTTGCTGTTATGTTGTTGTCTTAGGTCTCTATGTAGTGTTGTCTCTCTTGTTGTGATGTGTGTTTTGTCCTATATTTATAGTATATTTATTTTTTAAATCCCAGGCCCCTGTCCCCGCAGGAGGCTTTTTGCCTTTTGGTAGGCTGTCGTTGTAAATAAAAAAATTGTTCTTAACTGACTTGTCTAGCTAAATAAAATAAATAAATTAACAGTGTCTAGGGTTTACCGAGAATGGAGCAACAAACAAAAAACATCCAGTCAGCGGCAGTCCTGTGGGCGAAAAATAGCGTGTTGAAGGAGAATGGTAAGAATTGTGCAAGCTAACATGCGGGCCACAAACAGGGAAATAACGGCGCAGTACAACAGTGGTGTGCAGAACAGCATTTAGGAACGCACAACAGATCTACACAAACTACATTTTCACAGATGGGCTATTGCAGCAGACGACCACACTGGGTTCCACTCTATCGGCTTAAAACAAGAAGAAGCGGCTCTAGTGGGCACACGATCACCAACACTGGACAATTTGAGGAGTGGTTTAAAAATTGCCTGGTCCGACTAATCCCGGCGCTGTTGCATCATGCTGATGGCAGTCAGTTTTTGGCAAAAGCATCATGAGGCCATGGGCCCCATCCTGCCTGGTGTCCATGGTACAGTCTGGTGTCGGTGGTGTAATGGTGTGGGGAATGTTTTCCTGGCACACATTAGGTCCCTTGATACCAATTGAGCAACGTTTGAATGCCATAGCATATCTGAACATTGTTGCTGACCAGGTGCATCCCTTCATGGCTACAGGGGGATCTGACCCAGTACTAGATGTACCTAATAAACTGACCACTGAGTGTATATTCATTTGTTTTGGTCAAAATGGCTCAAGCTCATTAAATCTGTTTGGGAATCATTGATGGACTGCAACATTCAAACCTTGTCTCTGTTTTGCAAGCAGTTTTAAGACCACTCAGGAACACTCCAAGTCTTGGAAAGACATTCTGGTGTGTCTTCCACATTAGAATTTGTTTAAAACTCCTATCCCAAGGTTAGGTTTTCAGAAGACAAACTTTTCCTCTAACTTTTTACCTGGGCTGTGCTCCTTCTTTAAAAATATTTATTTTGATCCTAACAAACTCCCTAGTCCCTGCCGATGACAAGCATACCCATAACATGATGCTGTCACCTCCAATACTTGAAAATAGAGAGAGTTTCACTTGTGCCATTTTTAATTTAGACCCCCAAAAATAATTTGCCATGTTGTCTTGCAGTATTACTTAACAGCCTTGTTGAAAACAGAATGGGTGATTAGGAGTTTTTTTTCCCCCACTTCTTTTCACTTTGTCATACAGGGCAGTAATATGAAGTGAAGGGACTGGGAAGTTTGTTGGGATCAAAATAAATATGAAAGGAGCACAGCCCAGGTAAAGCTACAGAAAAACCCACCTCTGTCTTCTGAAAACCTAACCCTGGGATAGGGTTTTATTTTTTTATTTTTAATGCAGAAGACACACCAGAATGGCTTTCAAAAGTTGTTGATTGTTCCTGAATGGTCCAGTCAGTATCTTTATTTTTATTTATTTTTTAAAATTTAAGCCGATATTAAATACTGCTGTCCAATGATTCACAACCAAATGTACTGAGCTTGAGAAATGTTGATTTTTAAAAACAATGGATATACAGTATTTGCCTTAACCTCAAGGATCCGCCCCTTTTTTTCTCTCCAAATTTCGCCTAAAATTACATACCCAAATCTAACTGCCTGTATCTCAGCCCCTGAAGCAAGGATATGCATATTCTTGGTACCATTTTTAAAGGAAACACTTTGATGTTTGTGGAAATGTCGGAGAATATAACACCAATAGATCTGGTAGAAGATATTACAAAGAAAAAAACAACTGTTCTTTTGTATTTTTTTTGTACCATCTTTGAAATGCAAGAGAAAGGACATAATGTACTATTCCAGCCCAGGGGCAATTTCGATTGTTGCCACTAGATGGCAGAGTATGTGCAAAGTTTAGACTGAGCCAATGAACCATTGTATTTCTGTTCAAAATTTTGTATCAAGACTGCCCAAATGTGCCTAGTTTGTTTACCTTTTTGATGTTCAAAATTGTGCTCTATCCTCAAACAATAGCATGGTATTCTTTCACTGTAATAGCTACTGTAAATTGGACAGTGCAGTTAGATTAACAAGAATTTAAGCTCTCTGCCAATATCAGATATGTCTATGTCCTGGGAAATGTTCTTGTTACTTACAACCTCATGCTAATCGCATTAGCTTACGTTAGCTCAACTGTCCCATGGAAGGGACACCGATCACAAAGAAGTTATTAAGAGCTGTGCAAAGTTGGTAGAATCATAATGAAGTTATTCACAGCTGTAATGGTTGCCAAATATGCTTCCACCAAGTATTAACTGGGGTTTGAAGACACACAATCAAGACATCTTGTATTTGTTTATTAATTTGGAAAATGTTCTATAGCTTTCTTTCACTTTGAAATTGTGCAGTACTGTAGGTTGTGCAGCTCTGCAATCCCTTTTTTTAGATTTTATTTGAAGACAGCAAAATGTGAATACAAGTGGGTGTTTACTTTCACTAGGCGCTTTATATTTCTTTAGTAAATGTATCATATCTATTTGCAAGTGTAATTGCGGCATAAATTCACCTTCAAGATGGCAATGTTAGTCCTCTATGTTAGTGTCATTGTTATGCATGCTTTATACAGGCTTTTTATCTTAATTCTGCCCACTTTTTCTTTTGATCACTGGGGAGAGATATTGTCTTGCTCAGGAGGAGGCCCTCTATGCTTCGCACAGCTACCTCTGTCTGCTCATCTCCACACGGCAACACATGGCTCTCTACGACATCTACCATGGGAAAGGACAGCATGACACAGAGGAGATGGCAGGAATTGTGGGACTCAGGCTGCCCACCCAGCCTGGGGGGAAGGGCTGGGAGAAGTGAAGGAAGGGAGAAGACTCTCATACCACACCAGAGGGTTGTAAATCATCACGCTGGACCTAATGCTATTTTGCTCTTTTATAAAACAGAGGAAGAGATGAAGGCTGCTATGAACAAGGACTGTGATTTGTTATTATACAAGGGAGGATCAAAGCTATTAGAAATATGAGATTCACAGCTCTCCCTACCACTCCTCACTTTGTGTCTGTCTTGAGACAATGGCTGTAATTAAAATATTTGTAAATAATGGGACAACTTTTGCCAATTAAAGTATGAATCACTTTTATCAGGTCACCATGATATCTCACTTTTCTTGCAATCCATATGCTGCTAGTGGCTGCTAATAATCTACTAATAAAACAACCAATTCAATCTAACATATAAATTAAGTAATATCCCTTTTGATCTCAATTCAGTAAGGTTTACTTGGAGCAATGTTTGATGTTCAGGAAAAGCATTCATACTCGGCAGATAAAACTGATGTGAAGTAATTCAGTCATATTTATATTTTAAAGGATATCAGGCAATTAAAATTCCTGGTTAATTAAAAGATAAAGCATTACAAAGAGGGTATGTTATGTCAGATGGATGTGAACTCATTGGGGGACCTTTGATCTTTTAAATGTTTTGTTCTTCACTGCCTTTTGGCCAGTGGTTTAAATAGTGTGAAGACCAGCCAACAGTGAAATAAAGGAAAGGTCTTAGATAATGCTAGGGCATGCAACATGCATAAGAGAAGTATAACAATATGTTTTATTTTGGCTCTTATGTAGGCGTTTATAAGAAGATTATTACCAGCATAATGGAAAACAGCAGGAGTTGTATTGCTTTGTACTTGCATATTGATGTGCTTCATTATTGTGTCTATGGCAACTGGCATTTCTACCAACTCCTCCACTACATTTTTCTCTGCAGTCTTTTGCCAGATTTTAAAAATATTTTTTATACGAGTAACATGTATTACCTTCTGGGAATTATTATATATTCTTTTCGTTCTTTGTCCTTATTTTCATCCTGGATTATCTTTCAAAAAGAAAGCCTCGTCATTAACTGTGCCCCTATTGGACTATTCATTCTCTTCTATTCATCCCCCTTTCTTAGTTAAAGCTGTGAAGATGTGTAACACTCCCCATTCCATTTGTTATACAGTGACTACCATTGTCTTCTGTGTGGGTTTAAATAGATTGACCCTAGAGCTACGCAGAACGCTGTGACACATAGGGACATGAAATATGCTTGCACATGCGCGGCAGCACCCACCGTCCACACGCATGCAGTGGAAATGTAATGCATAGTGGCACACCAACAGCGTCAAATTATAGTGTTATAAAGTCTCCAAATAACACGTGTCTCTACACCCCACTCGTCCATGCACCCCAAGACATTGAATTACTTTGACACACAGCTGGAGAGAGAGCAGTGACACGCTTGTGCAACATTGTGTTATGTGTATGTTTTGAAGTGGTATGTGAAAGCGAATGAAATGTTATTTCAATCAGGATTCTGTATTACTGCATATAGTAGGTTACACCGCTGCTACACCGCTGCATTAAGTATTCAGTGTATGTTTAATGCCAGTATAACCTTACGCAGTGGAGATCTAAATACAAATTAAATAAACTAGATCATGTTACCGCCTGCAATAATGTGCATGATAATCGATGGGAATAATTATTACGTCAATTAAAAGTAGGCTAGCTATTAAGTGGACATTGTGAAAAACCAAGCGTGGAGGCGGGGAAGGGAGGGCGGAGACAGTTGTTTATATTCGTGTGGCTCAGTGGCTGTAAATCGTCAACTCGTCTAGTGATCTAGGAGCAAGATTCACTATTTCAACCTAGTTGTACTACTAGGTAACAACTTCAGATAAATACGTGAATAGATATGTTCTGATTTGATTTGTCCAATAAGGTCCGAGGATCAAGGAAAGGATTGTACAGCATATTTTAAGTGAATCTCCTTATGTGATTTTAAAAGGAGGACAAAAATAAGAAGGTAGGCTAGATTATGAAATAAGAACAAGTTATTTCAAAGGAAGCAAAAGCTACAATAACACAGGCGATAACATAGCATAAAGGGACAACTCGCGCAGCAGAGTGGTGACCTGGCCAGAGCGCGATGTTTGGAATGATAAAGAATACAATTTTCGGGAACACCGAAGAAACGGACTACAAATTGCTCAGCAGCGAGACCAAGGTAGGATACACCTTGACCTGTCAGTTTCAACTTTAGTGTGTGTGTCTGTCAGTCAAGCATTGCATTGCATCACTTGATCGCGCGCGCCACTGTACACCTCCGTCTTGTTTGGTGCATAAAACAACTGGTCACTACAGACAGATCTCTTCAGTATCTCGCAAATATTGTTTTATTATAAGACATTTTTAATTTGTTACTCACTTTGGTTGTAGTGAAACTAGCCTATTGGCCCCAGTCTACCATGATGTCAAGAAAAGTACATTTTGATTATCAGTAGGCTTATGTGTTATGCATTTTTAGGATTCTGTAATGCCAATCCCTTTAAAGTGTTTGACCTTTTGAAACCAACCATTGTTAATTACACCTTACCTCCTGGCACCTGTGAGCTCGCAGTAGAAGGTGGGGGCAGATCTGTGTGTGTGTGTTCCCTATGACCTCAGTAGTGGCACCACTGTGTGCACTGCTACACTGACCATACCTCCTTAAGAGTTTGACATACTATAAGAATTTGTTCTTAACTTACTTGCCTAGTTAAATAAAGGTTAAATAAAAATAAATAATACTGAGGTCATTAAAAGCAAGGTTGTGTTCTCTGAGAGAGACTGACAGATAATTTGAGGTTGGTTGGGAAAGGGTTTGGTGAAACTAGTAATGTGTGAGCTTCCATATGATTTACTTGTGCACCCTGACAGAGTTCTTCATTAAATACTACATTTGAGACGAGACAAAGCCAGACAGATGGAGGCAAAGACGACTGATAGATCAATTGACAGAGAGCGTGGAATCAAGTGGCACTGACGAACACATCTACAGACATTGGCCTGACAAAGAGACTGATCATGAATCTGGAACTACTTCAATCTATAACATGCAACCAGACGACCAAAAAGGCTGTAAGAGGAATAGGAAAAAGAGAGTCTTTGTATCAATAGGCACGAGTGGCCATTAAATAGGCAATAGACAGGCTGTTGGCAGTTTTGAAATCAGTCAGTGCTAAATCTATGAACTTCACTAGAGCCTAAATGATCACACTGAAATCTCACACGAACACACGATCAGAGGAATTTGAGTCTGACATCATACACTCTTAATTAAAACTGACATTGAATGCAGATGAACTGTCTGCACATGCTCAGACACACACACACAGCTTGGTGGGTCCTGTCATATTTCAGGGCTTACAAATGGAAGGAGATGGCTTTAAAGTTAGAATCCTTAGTAGTTACAACCATTTTTGGACTTATCAATTCATGTAATGTACCCATTGATTCTTGAAGAATTTAACATAAATGCCTCATGAGCTTAATTCAACTGTCGTACCCCATCACCCCAATGTTTGTAAACAACATAAATGTAAACAAACACTGTATAGCCTCAAAACATGGTAAAACTATAATTGTGTCATCATGGATGGTCAGTCTTTGCGTCTTTTCTCTGTCCGTGAATTTGAGAGTGGTTACATTTCTCCCTTGGCTTTTTACTAAAAAGGTACTATTCATTTTATTTTCATATTTTTTTCTTCACGGTATTGATATTATGCCATGTTTTCATTTCTCTGAAATGATCTTACTTGGCACCATGCATTGTTTTAGTAATGACAAGATATTTGATTAGATGGACAAGTTGACAGCACAATATGCTTATTATATAATGACAGCACATTGTCTATTTCTTGATACACAAGACAGGCTCATACTCCAAGCCAACTGAATGGTTATAGAGGCCATAGTTGTCATGTAAGGCTGAAATGTCAACTTCTCTGTGTGAGAGGTTTGCAAACTTCCCATGACATTGTGTGGTGACATTCAAACCAATTAAAACCATTTGTTTAAAAGTTAGAAAAAGAAAGAGAGCGGGTTGAATATGAAATGAATTGCTAATATTAGCACATCCACAATAATTATGGCCCACGTCTACCCAGCTGAGACACAGAGTAATTATATACGAAGGTTGCAGGATTCCAGCTAAGCACACATGCTAATTGCACCTTTAGACTGAACTCAGGAACAAAGTGTTCAAATATTGCTGTTGGAACATGTCACCTACATGTATTGTTAATGTTGGTCACAATGACATATACCATGGGCTCCAAAGTATTGGGACAGTGAATTTTGTTGTTATTTTGGCTCTGTACTCCAGCACTTTTGGATACTTTTATTGTAAATAAGAATAGAATGTTTCTAAACACTTCTACATTTTCTCGCTCATTATTATTCACATTTCATTCAGGATTATCTGTAATCGTGGTAGCATCCACATAATAAAAACAAAATGTAACCTGTATTTAACCTAGGATAGTCAGTTAAGAACAAATTATTATTTACAATGACGGCCTACATCGGCCAAACCCTAACCCGAACAACACGGGGCCAATTGTGCACCGCCATATAGGGCTCCCAATCACGGCCGGTTGTGATACAGCCTGGAATCAAACCAGGGTCTGTAGTGACGCCTCTAGCACTGAGATGCAGTGCCTTAGACAGCTGCGCCACTCGGGAGCCCAAATTAATTAATGTAGAAACATATTCTATCCTTGTTTACAATAAAAGTGCCTACAAAATGACACAATACTGTACATTATTTACCATTCATTTCTATTGGGCACAAAATAATCTAAAACACAACCAAAACAAACAGCAAATGCATCCAACACATTTTTGTAGTCATTGCATGCTACGAATATGGGACCAAGTACTTCACTTTTGAATACTTTAATACACATATAAGTGAATTTGTCCCAATTATTTTGGTCCCCTAATATAGGGGGACTATGTACAAAAAGTGCTGTATCTAAATGGTTCACCCAACCTGGATGAAAATACCCTCAAATGGACAATCTGCACTTTAACCTCATAGTCAGTGTATCATTTCAAATCCAAAGTTCTGGAGTACAGAGCCAAAATAACAAAAATTGTGGAACAACACAATGGGAATGGGCCAGTTGACACCAGTGACACATCATAGCATAATTGCAGTGAAGTAAGAAAATGTGTTAAAGATATGGCATTACTGTCACCCCATCCATCTACTGTAGTTATTTCCTATGAGCTTACATTTACATTTATTCCACAGTCTCAAGGATGGGTTGCAGCCACAACACCTTCATCAATATGAACACCAAACACCAGTCAGAAGCACTATGAACGAGTTCTTGACATCCCAATTAGACCAGCTGGAGTCAATTATTAGTGTCTAGAGAATTCTGCTAAGTTAAACCTTTTAGCAATTCAGCAACACAGTTCAATCCCTGTATCAATCAATACAATGAATCCCATATCAATATGGTTGCTAGGGCCAAGACGATACCAGTATCGCGATACTCGTTAGTGTCGTGGCAAGGAAACAAAACAAGAAGCAGATTTGAACTTCTTTAGGAAAACAACCCTAATGTTGGAAACAAACGACATTATGTTGTCGTCCTACTTTTAAATAGTGTTTTCAGTGCATAATGTTGTATTTACATTGCATTATATGTCTAGTCACGTAGCAGGCATTCATATTCAGCGTGAGTGATTTAAAACAAGGGATAACTTAGTGGAATGGATCTGAATAAAACTTTTGGCGTTTCAAAAATGTGGCCTTCATTGAGGTCCCTTTCAGTGGAACAGATTTACTCAAGACTGGTTATGGAATGAGTGATTATTGTGAAACGTAACGTTCCTCTGTTATTTAATGGTTGATATTTCTCAGCATAAGCCTTCCTCTTAGGACAAGTACATCATAACATGTATAAGAACAGGCAGCAAGTCAGGGAGTGTGTGTACACATCGCATTAACCCCACTCTGCCATGTGTGTGTGTGTGTGTGTGTGTGTGGCACCTATATGGTTTGGTCTTATGTAAGAACAGGCATCTCTGTCCCATTATTCTCTTTAGGCTTCATTAAACACTGCGGGACCCTGAGAGCAGAGCAGGAAAGAACTGGAATCAAATCAACGTAATATTTTTTATTTAGATCCTTTTCTGGGGGCATTTGGCTGTCCTCTGTTCGTTTCCACTCCAAGTGTTTCACCGGCATCAGTGAGCACAGATTCTGCCCATTGCATATTGCCAATCACAGCACCCCCAGCCCCACCCCCCTCTAACCCCCAAGTAGTGTGTGGCTTCCTTCCCTCTGAACAGTTTGTCAACATGTGTGTCATTGGTGAATCACGTTTGGCCTCCCGCTCTCTTTCCCAGGAGGGGGTCAGCTATGAGGTGCGGCGGTACGATGGTGCAAAGTATGCCTCAGTGAGCTCAGAGGGGCGGACCTTTGACCAGGTGACGGGGGAGCTAGTGAGGAAGCTGCTCGTGTACATTGGGGGAAGTAACGACCAAGGTGAGCCAATCAGGGAGCAGGGCCTGTCCTGTCAGTCAGTGGACTTCATATGTGGACACATCTTTAATGAGCCCTAAGCTCCGAAAGATCTAGGGCCTCAACTCAATCCATATCGCTGAAGTTCAGCCCTATAGCGCGATTGAAATTTGAAGGGAATTTCCGATTGAGCCGACATATGCAGCGCTTACCATGAATGCGGAAACATTGCCTTTAAATTTCTAACTAAGCTCTGTAGCGCAGGTCTTAAGCGCTACGGATTGAATTGAGCCACCGATGTAATGTGCATATCTGAAAGTATTGCATTGATGTAAACAAGTAATATGGTGAAAACTCTATTCTACCAGAGGGTTCGATAGTGTTATTACCATGTTACTGGCACCTATTCAGTACTTTCAGATCTTCAAGGGTGACTGAAGAAGTGTCTACTCTGTTTGATGCTAGAGGTCAGTTTGAAACTGGGCCTAAGAGGATGCAATGAACTTGATGCACACATAAGACTGTTGCAAGTTGTCTGCTATCCCCTCTATCTGTCCTCTGTATCTTTGTTTTCCAAGGGGAGGCAATGGGGACGACAGCACCGGTTATCATCACAGTATATCCCAGGGACGACGGTGTGATGTCACGCCGTTTGGTGGTTAGCCTCAGGATTCCTACCAACTACCAAGTCAGTCCCCCTGTGCCCATCGACAGTGCCATCAGGATCGAGGATCGACCCGGCATGACTGTCTACTCACTGTGGGTGTCTCCATGCAGTCTTCACCTCACTTTGTTCTTTAATTCTTTATGACACAAAATGTATTTAATGATCATAAATTATTTGATCACATATCCTCTTTCTCTCTCCTTTCCTATCCACCTACCCTTTCTTTTCACAGGCAGTTTGGTGGCTTCGCAGGGGAGACTGAGTACCGTGCAGAGGCCTCTCGCCTAACCAAAACTCTTGGTGAGACTGCCCCATTTCAACGGAAACAGTATTTCTGCTGCACCTACGACCCGCCAATGAAACCCTACGGCCGACGCAACGAGGTGTGGTTCCTACAGGAGGAGCCATAAGGGAAGCATTAAGACCGACTCTTAATAATAAACTATAGTCACTTCCTCTCCTTCATCTTCACTGATCACTCCACATCTTGATCTTCATCTCCAAAAAATAGGATATGTGAAAATAATATGACAACAACAGGGGATTTGTTTTCAGATCAGTGCAAATTAAGGAGAGGTGATGCAAAGAAGTGTATTAGACTATTGAAAGGTCATAAAGGGGAGGGATGGGCAGCAGGCTACACAGTTACTGGTCCAAAGTAGTGCAATAGTACGGTACCATTATCAGTAACTGGATATTAAGTGGCCTGGGGTAGGAGCCACTAACCACAAAGTACCGCTGTGTGTTATAGGTGGTACATCATTAAGTTCTTATTTTGTACACCCAGGGGTTGACACTCCCCTTAAAACATGCTTCATAGTGCTTGGAAGAAAAGCACATATCACTATTCAGCAGTCTAATTAAAATTATGCTTCACTTCACACACCATAAAAACAAAATGGCAGTTAAGTATTCAATAAGTCATTAAATTAAGTTTTAAAAAGCACAATTCCTTTTCCCAAGGGAGGGAATTGGAAATAAACTAGGAATTAAGCCATAGAGTAGTGATAGTCAAATGTTTTCCTTAGTATGAATTAGTTGGTGGGGAGGGTATGAAGGAGAAATATATTAGTCATTCCTTAAGTGTTATCATTTGAGATGTCTAATCCTTCTGTGATGATGACATGAAAACCTTAAGACAGCAGTTGTGTGTAGTGAATGTTTTGGTGTGCTTGTATTTGGAGTCTTTGAATTGTAATGTTATTATGATTCTTGAAACTGTATTTTGAAATACCTCTGTATGGTGTGTGATTTTCTGTGAAAATACGGAGTGACGATATCATCAGGATTTGATAGCGTTTCATATATTTATTCAAGATATTATTAATACGATTTTTTTGTGCAAAACTGACGCTTTCTTTTTTTAGTTCTATACAAAAGAATGCTTAAAGTACTGGTACACCACTGTTTTGGATAGGTTTTACATAAACATTTATTTATTATTAGATTTTGAATCAATATGAAGAACTCAAAAGAAGGAATTAGGGTTTACAAACAAGATATTTCAGACATTTGATAAATTTAAGCAGATACTTAAAACCAACCAAACCTATAACCTAAAACTAGTACAACATGTCCTCACTATGCACTAAAATAGCAATTATATGGTCTGTTAGTCACTACAACCCAGTTTAAACAGGAATAAATTAGTGGTTTTCACAGGTTAATTCGTCACAACTGCAAGAAAGCACTGTGTAGCGGGCTAGCGGCTAAATAAATACATGGCCTAGTAACCCCACACTTGTGTAATTGCACAGAGAGTAGGGTTTTGGTTTCAGCCGGGCTTTGCATTCATCGATACAATATACAGGGTTCGACTAGGGCATGGGTTATTCATGTGACCAGTTATCATCTCTAGGCTCAACAAGTTATTTGTGAGATCTAGGAACATTGCACATTACCAATAATCTCACATACGTAGCGGTACATGTCAGTACTCCATCCAATTAGCATACTCAAACAACATGCACTTCCTTCAATAAAAAGCCAGAAATAATCTAGAAAGGTATGGTGTACATTGAGAGCACTGGGAACTTCAGCTTTCATTCAAGGCTCTCTGGAACAAACTTAAACCACGCACCAACACAATGGAAACACTTACTGTGAACGTGAATGTAAAAATACTTTACAATACTAGTAGGAATAGAAATTGTTGTTTTGTTAATAAGCATCATCATTTTAATCGAAAATTGTTATAAAATGTATTTTGGTAATAAACCTCTGGATTTAAAAAATGCTGTAAATATTTAATGCCTATACATTCCCCATACTGCCCATCACATGTTCCTCAACAGGGCAGTTAGAAACCCTTTCCTAAGTACAGGACAGTTCCACATTCTAACAGACTGAGGGAGAGAGAGCCGACCATGATAACTGAAAAGATTGAATACTTATCCGTTACGTGAATAACCATTTACTTGGCAATTGACAAAATAAACTGAGTGGGAGGGGGTGAAATGAAGCTTTACTCATGATTAAAAGGAAACATTCATCATTTGAAAATGTCCCAACATTGTTGTGCCTCAAAATTACTTGTGTGAATTGCCAGAAAATAATCTTGCCTTTTTGTCAATGTTGTACTTTATATTTTCCTTTCCAGTCTAATAATTATCATCCGATTAATAATTTTCCGTTGCATTTATTAGGGGATGATGGTTATTGAGCTTTAGTTGTTCTTCTTCTCTGGATAGCCTGGGTAAGGTGCAGGAGGGGCAGAAGGTGCATAGGGAGGAGGCTGTTCCTATGTGGGAATAAACAGTGATAGAATATCTTAAAAACGCTGAACTAAAAATATAAAACACAGCATAAAGTGCATGCACTGAATGTACATGGAGAGAATAACAGGTCCCTTACCATGGGCATGTAGACATTGTGGGGTTGTTAGGGTTGAAATAGGCGCTGCCGGCTGCCTCTGCTGCCTTGGCATTACCTGAGGATCAGGGAGAGACAGAGAAATGAGGGGAGAATAATGCACATGTATAGTAACTGATACAGAAGCACATGCTACTACAACTGTAGAGTAGGAGAGACAATGGAGCACACTTAGCACAGTATATTGCAGCAGGATACTCGTGACAAGACATCTTCCGGACTGAATGATGCACACTTCCAACACTTTCAATTCTCCAAAACCCACAAATAAACACACAACTGATATGTAAATGAGGCGTACTGAGTTCAGGCCAACTGGGTTGTTTCATGGGGTAAGGGAGACTAGGGGTGAGAGGTATTTTGTTTGTTTCTCCTATTTAATATGATGTGTACCGGTTACGACATCAGCACTCCTTTCTTAGTGCCATGCGTCATGTGCTTCATATTGAGGCAGACTGATGGCAACAGACAGATGCAGCGATGCAGACATACAGAGAGAGACAGGGAGACAAACCTGCAGGGAGAGCAGCCCAGTTTTGAGGGGGCCCAGGATAGGGGGGAGGTGGGGCCATGTAGGCAGGGGCAGATGGGTACATTCCTGCAACACAAGTGAGAATACCCAAAACAGCCTTGGGGACACATCTTTACTTGAAGTAGTTATAAATATTGATACCAATCAATAAAATTCATACACTCATAACAATGGAGGCATTATCCAAAATATTTCTGTATTTAAGTGCTAGGCAATCTCTAATGTAAACTTCAATCTGCTAGCATCACAGCATTTGATTCTCAATTATTATGAACCAAACCTGCATAACATACAAACAGTTTTATAGCGATGATAAAGTTCTTTAAACCTGCGGCTGCCATAGGGTAGGGATAGCCCATGTTGCCTGGGGGAGGCTGGTAGAAACCATTCTGCTGGGGTGGGGATTCATACGGGTAGTTCTGAGGAACAGGTGGTGGGCCATAGCCATTCATCACTCCAGGAGAGGGATAGCCAAAGGAGGCACCTCCGTTTTGAGCAGGAGGGGCACGAGATGCTAAAACAAAGTTGAGGGTTAATCTTAAAATACAGACTGGACTAAAAGAGTAACATGTATAACAAATATGTAGCCTAACAAATATAACAAACTTTGACTGCATTACCAGGAAATTCTTTAGTGATGTACATGTTAAATTAATTAGTTAAATTATACAATATAAACTGAGTAAAGCAGATACTGTATGTTGAATGACAAATAGGCTCTGTACTGACAAACATGGCAGTCATGAAATGACTTACCATTTGTTGCCAGTTTGAAGAGGTGCTGACCTAACTCGATGGCTCCCCCACTGGAAAAAGACATCTTGAAGCTAGCCTGGCCTTCCCAGCCTCCTGAAACCAAAGAAAGTAGAGTCAAAACATTGATGAGCACTGTGTACTTGTCTTTGCATTAAATTACACGTCTGATATTGAATTATAATCAGTGCTTTGGAGGAGATGTCACACTTCAATTTCTACTGCTGCTGCTAAAAACTACTACTGCTGCTGCTAAAAACTACTACTGCTGCTGCTAAAAACTACTACTGCTGCTGCTAAAAACTACTACTGCTGCTGCTAAAAACTACTACTGCTGCTGCTAAAAACTACTACTGCTGCTGCTAAAAACTACTACTACTAAAAACTTTGACACATAAACATTGTAAGTAAAACGAGATTGTGGTTTACAGACTGATGTCAGCCTCGGAAAATATCTGGCCTTGGCAAATCACACTTGCGTCATTGATTCCCTTCTACATGTATTCCTAGGACACATCAGGCCATACCTGGGACTGGAGGCCATAAACACTTTGCATGCTCTACAGTTATTTCCTCATGATGGTGTTGAATGCTACAGGAGGACAACAAACTGCTGCCTACCCCCAGCTTCAGCAGACACTGTGCCCCTGATGTAATTGGCGGCGAAGACTGGCTGCTCAATGCTACAGCCCTTCATCAGGTAGTACGGGAACATCACAGACCCCAGGCAGTCCTTGGCATTACTGGACACAAACACCAACTGAAACGAGGACAAACAGAGCAATGGTAGTCTTCCAGTTTGTGATACTGCAGACAGGATGGCGTGAGTGGTGAAACAGAAGAGTCGTATGTCTTTGTGAGTTTTTATTTGTAGTTAATTTTTACCCCCTTTTCTCGATATCAATTGGTAGTCAAAGTCTTGTCCCATCGCTGCAACTACCCTACGGACTCAGGAGAGGTGAAGGTCGAGAGCCATGCGTCCTCTGAAACACAACGCTGCCAAGCCACTGCTTCTTGACACACTGCTCACTTAACCCGGAAGCCAGCCCGAACCAATGTGTCGGAGGAAACACCATCCAGCTGGCGCCCGGAGTCAGCTTGCAGGCGCCCGGAGTCAGCTTGCAGGCTCCCAGCCCTCCACAAGGAGTCACTAGAGCGCAATGGGACAAGGACATTCCGGCCGGCCAAACCCTCCCCTAACCCGGATGACGCTAGGCCAATTGTGCGCCGCATCATGGGTCTCCGGGTCGTAGCCGGCTGCGACACAGCCTGGGATTGAACCCGGGTCTGTAGAGATGCCTCTAGCACTGCGATGCAGTGCCGTGAGACCGCACCACTCGGGAAGCCCCCTTTTTGAGTTTTGATGTTGAGTCTTTTCCCAACAAAGTGATGTTAGGATATATAAGTTAGCCCGTAAAAACTTTTGTGCCAAATACATTACATTGTTACAGGTGTCAAGCTTATGGGCAGCAGTGTATAGGAGGGAGGTTTCTAGGTGTGAGAAGTGTGCAGAAGGGCATGAGACAAAGGAATGTGTAGCATTGGTGAACGTAGTGGTATGTGTTAATTGTAGGGGTGCCCATGAGGCTGGAGATCAGAAATGTCCCGTAGAGGCAGGTTGAGGTTTCCAGGGTTAGAGTAGTGCAGAAGTTGTCATGTGCTGAGGCACTGAAGAAAGTAGAGGAAGATGGATCAAGGGGGAGGGATCCTGAGAAGAGTGGCTTGAGTAGTAGAACTGTACCAGTACAGAGGGATATGTTTCAGTAAGATTGGATTTTTAGCATTTATAGCAATGGTTATCAACTGTACTGCAGGGATGGAACGTAAGTCATAGAAAATTGAGGTTGTGGTGGCAGCTGCAGAGATGTATTTGTTTTTAGTGAGTGCAGGGTTAGATGGTAGGGTATTTGTAGATGTTTTTGTATTGATTTTTAAAGCTAAGTATAAGGGAGTTATACTCCAGTCTAGTAGGCAATGCAACATTTATTGGATGCCAAACGCTATTAAACCTCATAGAAGAAAAAGGATTGTCTTCCAACAGGCACACAGGACCAGCATGGTCAGATAATAAACATACCCTGTATGGAGTGAGGTAAACAGTCCCTTTCTTGGTCCCCCTCAGCAGGTCTGTCTTGCTGGTGACATCACTGAAGGACAGCTCCACATTCTTGCATTCCCTCAACACACTAGTGGAGGATACATGTTCAGTTTAGGCATGTGTAGTGAATTTACTGACCAGTATGGTATGTATGACAGGTCCTCCATAGGACAAATACTGTCGTAGAATCCTAGCAGAACCGAGTGTCAAGGGACATAGTGGGATTCTGTATGGTCTACATAGGCCTACTATTGGCATTTCACATACTGGTTGGTTGGTTGGTTAAATCTGACACTTCCAGAATGTGCCAAATGTAACTATTATGAAAAGTTCTTTATTCGTATATTTCCTAAGTTCCTGTTACTTTATCAACTTCCTAAAACTCTGTCACAACGTTTACTTTAGACTCAGGTTGTAGTTGGGGCGGGCTCACTCTCTGTTGACTTTGCTGTGTCTACCTCCCTGGAAAACAAACTTATTTAGCTAGCTTACTCTTACACCTAGTTTGACTAAAGTAAGAAAATGTATCTAGCTAACGTTAGCTTTAATACGTTTCAAATGCGCAATGATGACTGACTGACTGACTGACTTAGTACTTAGGTAGCTTTTCCTGCCATCAAGGCCAACAACAACGACGTTGCTGACTGGTAGCTAGCTAAAATTATTAAACTAGCTAACGACGTTATCACTACAAAATAGCGCTTGCTGAATACATTTAAAAAAGCAACCCAAGTAGCTAACTGACATTGGCTAGAGTTAATTAACACTAGGTACGGAAGCTATCTTGCTAGATAGCTAACATTACCATAACAGCTAACGTTAACTTGCGAGTTAGCTAACTAAGCTACCTTTAGAAAGTGAGCTTCGTGGCGATTAATGATTCACTAACCTCTCGCCGTTGTTTATCAAAACCCCTCCGTTTTGAGAATGATTTCGATTTAAAGCCATGTTCAGATAGTCTAATGTACTCTTCGTCGGGTACAGCTACACACTGGAAATGAGAGGAATGCCCCAAAAACCTCAAAGTGTTACGTCACAGGGTCAGCTGTTTCATGTGCTGTGACTGCAATGTTCTGTTTGCCAACATTGTTTCCCATATTGTCAACAAGCCTTTGAATTGAGATTGTCATATAATTCTAGTGTGTTGAGGTTAGGTGGGATATTTGAGATTGGTTTGGATGAAATAATACAGCACTGTGGTTGTGAAGAGAGCTGAGTAGGCCTAAGGAGAGTGAATGCTTTTCATATATGATTGATTATTGTTTAAACATCATCCATTATGTCATGTTTTTATAGAATGTGCTTCGAATTTGCCTCAGTTGTAGTCCAATACTAGAACATCTAAAGGGTGGCTATATATTCCAAATTGGATTATATAATTCTGCTTGTACAACCAACACATGTAATGGAAAAGTTAGTAGGCCAATTGTGTAATCAGTTTATGACTCATGAGTCATGACTTATGTATGGTCCAAAAAAGGATGGAATACAGAAAAAAAAAACTAAATGTGAATATATTTTTCTCATCACTTAGTTTAACTATGTGTATATCATGTCCATTCCACTTTTAACTGACATGAGGCCTGTCTTGTCTCAGTGGGACAACTTTTAATTTAGCTGCAATTATGTAGATCACATGAATTTACAAGTAATCTTGCTCTATGATCTTCCTCAAATTGCTACATGCAAAAAGTAGACTTCCAAATGTTGTCCTATATAGCTATTTTTATCCTGTTCTGTGTCTGCATTACATGGGGACAATACCATGCGTGGCCACAGTGACAGTAGGTCTACTGAACACAGTGTTTACAGCATAAAGATACAACATTCTATTTCATTTTGTGGCTTCAATATGTAGCAAAAAGATGGGCCTGGCTATGTAATACGATAAGATAGTTCTTTATTAATCCCCAAAAGGGCACATTTGATTGAACCAGCCAATACATAACACCACCAATAAATACACAATAAAACACAACAAAGGACACACTGACATTAAAAGCAGCACATCATCAATGAATATAAGTGCTCATGTTAAAAAGCCTCATAACATAGAATGGGTGGGTACAAGCAATCGGTACAAGCATTGCCATGGGGACTGAGAAATGAACATGGTGACTGTGAGAGAAAAGAAGGGGATTGAGGTTGTTATGTAATAATTGCATTTACTGACCCTGAGGTGAAAATGAATTGCAGTATTGCATGCACAGTGCAAATGTGCCATACACTACCTTCACTTTACTTTGATCTTTTAATCAAGGGTGATATGTCCTCATTTTCCTTTGGACTCAACATAGAATTATAATGAAAGTCCACAATATAGCCAAACTTTTCCCCACAGTAGGCTATTAAAGAAAACAATTGGGTAAAAGTTGGAAGGATCCCTTAATAATACATCAAATGTATTCATAAAATAAAATGTTATCATTCATTCAGTCACGGATGTATCACATACAGCAGGCCAACGTAGTCAGACTGTGATAATTGACTTAATCACCGGTAGGCTAACAAAGCCTGACGCAATGTCCTGCCTCATCACTCTAATTACTGGTCTTACAAGACACGTTTCTTCACTACACAAATACCACGCAAAATATTACATTTGTCACAATTATGTTGATAAATTGTGAATCATTCAACTAATTTAAACACAGCATAACCTGTAGCCTAACGATGCTACTTATGATTTGTGTAATATTTGCATTCTTTGCGCCATATTACCGATGCCTTTCACCTCTCGTGCAGCAGAAAACCGCTCAAACTAGAGCACAAGATGCCCTGCCTCGAGTTACCTGCACCGTCCGACGAATACGCGCAGTTTTCGGTCAAGCGGTTCTTCACAACTTGCGTGTAAAAGGTAAATAGCCATTATATTTTAGCCCTCTGTATCTGCAGATTTGTTTGTTTAATTAGAATGTATGGTATGCTAGTTGATCTAATTTTCCCCAGACAGGTCTGGAATCAGTGTGCCTGTGCCAAAAGCCAAAGAACATTGTGGAGTGAGAAGGGGAGAGAAGAATGGTACTCTTTCTTTCCAGAGTCGATATGACAGTTGCTATACACAGGTTGAGGTATGGTCATGTATTTTTGATGTTCATTGCATTGAGAGGTCTTGGTCTGTGTGTAAACCTACTGATTGCCATATCAAACCACTTTGTTTTATCTTTAGGGTGACACAGTGGTTGTATCTTTGAGAGTCCAGCTGGATGCAGGGGATCAATGGTACAGGGTCAATATTAGTTGCCCCCTACTCAAGAAGATGGCCCAGAAACCCATCATCGGTCGCACCTGTGAGTTTATATAATTTCATAGGGAGTGAATTTTAGATGTTTTATCCCACATAGTGATTACAGTACCATTTAGTACCACCTCTGTGAAAGTCATTCTTCCAATTTACTTTCCTTCAGCACGATCAGGAAAATGCAGCATCCATAGAGCATTGCGTGTGGACTGTGGGCCCCAGGATGTCTCCAATGATGGCTGTCTCAAACTGGGATGCTGCTATGATGATCATGACTCAACTTGCTATTATAGAATGAACAGTAATGGAATTCGCTTTGTGTGTATTTTGTACAATGGAGAACATGCTTCTGAAAGAAAGTATCAGCAGAGGGATAGTGACTGTCTTGGTGAGATTGGCGCATAGTGATTTCAGAGATTAAATGTCAAGAATAACTCATTGTTTCTGTCTCCTCCTCTTGCTCCTCAGCCTGTTCTCTGGATGGCCATTTTGTGTTCTCTGTGAAGGCGACAGACACTGACCCCCCACTCAACCCCAACAACCTTGCCATCAAAGGTCAGCCACAGTGCTCTCCTGTAGCTACCTCTGCAGATACAGCTGTCTTTAAAATCGGGGTGAGGGAGTGTGGCACAAAGATGATGGTGAGTCAGTAGGTCTAGTTTGTCTTCTGCCCTATTCTACAGTAGTATATTTCTGTCCTGAATACCTCTGGTAGTAGTATAATGCAGATTTTTCTTGTAATGTTGAATACTCTTAGGTATGCAAAAATACCTCGTTCCCCTCTTATATTTACAGGTGAATGGGGATGTTGTAAGCTATGAGGTAGAGGTTGAGGAACTGCATCCAAAGATTACAGGCAAACATTCTCCCTTCAGGTAGCTGCTTATTTCTCTTCCTGCCTGTGGACAGTGCACTACAATTTGGACTACTTTACCATATAATGGCTTCAGCCAGAACCTAATTGCTTGAAACTGGAGTAAATGTTTTGAATGAGACTTGGTTTGTAGTCTGCAGGTCCAGTGTCAATATGAGGGGTCAGCTCTCCTCCACACTGATCTGTGGTCCTTAAACCCAACTAACCCTCCACCTGTGACTGCACTGGGGACTGTCCGAGTGCAGATGAGAATAGCCACAGGTACTGTAGTAAAACAATATGGTTTCCACAGACCAAGCAAAGGATGCCATATCCAATCACTGCAAGTATATGGCATCGAGTTGTCACTTCACACACTGTTATACTGGTAGACCTCCATCATCCTGGCCCTTTTTCTTTTTTCCAGATGAGTCCTTTACCTCTTTCCTCCCTGAGGACCAGCTGCCCCTGAACCTCTATCTGCGTAAGCCTGTGTATGTGGAGGTGTCAATCACTCCACCCTCCCCTGACCCCAGTCTCTCCCTGCGTGTGCGTGACTGCTTTGCCTACCCTGCCTCTAGACACTCCGTATGGACACTACTCTATGATGGGTGAGAGGGAGGGAGACAAAAGTTTTCCTATACTGACTCAAGATTAATCACAGTGAATATGAAGACTGTCAATATTTGTTTAGTAGTCTCACCCCCTTCCTTCTCCCTGACAGCTGTCCTAACCCTCTGGACAGCATGAGGAGTTCCGTCCCAGTGGACAGTCGGGGGAAGACAACTTCTCACTCCCAGGTCAGGAGGTTTGATGTCAAGACATTTTCCTTCTTGGACCCTGAGACGGGCAATCCCAGTGTGGAGGAGGTAAGGTCTATCCTAGTTATCTGAACATTTTGCTAATATATACTGAACAAAAATATAAACACAACATGTAAAGTGTTGGTCCCATGTTTCATGAGCTGAAATAAAAGATCCCAGAACTCTTCCATATACACAAAAAGCATATTTCTCAATGTTGTGCATAAATTTGTTTACATCCCTGTTAGTGAGCATTTCTCCTTTGCCAAGATAATCCAAAGGTGTGGCATATCAAGAAACTGATCAAACAGCATGATCATTACACAGGTCCACCTTGTTCTGGGGACAACAAAAGGCCACTTTAAAATGTGCAGTTTTGTGTCACAACACAATGTCACAGATGTCTCCGGTTTTGAGAGGCGTGCAATTGACATTCTGGCTGCAGGAAGGTCCACCACAGTTGTTGCCAGAGAATTTAATTTTTAATTTCTCCACCATAAGCCACCGCCTCCGTTGTTTTAGAGAATTTGGCAGTATGTCCAACCACTCACACAACCACAGACCATGTGTAACTACGCCAGCCCAGGACCTCCACATCCGGCTTCTTCACCTGTGGGATTGTCTGAGACCAGCCACCCGGACAGCTGATGAAATTGAGTATTTCTGTCTGTAATAAAGCTCTTCTGCGGGGAAAAACTATTTCTGAATGGCTGGGACTGGCTCCCAAGTGGTTGGGCCTATGTCCTCCCAGGCCCACCCATGGCTGCGCCCCTGCCCAATCATATGAAATCCATAGATTAGGGCCTAATTTATTTATTTCAATTGACTGATTTCCTTATGAACTGTAATTCAGTAAAATTGTTGAAATTGTTGCATGTTATGTTTACATTTTTGTTCAGTATAAATTGTCAAAGATCTCTTGGTCCTCCATCTGCTGCAGTGTTTCCCAACCCTGGTCCTCCAGTACCCCAACAGAACACATTTTCATTGTAGCCCTGACAAGCACACCTGATTTAACTAATCATCAAGCCCTCAATGAGTTGAATGAGGTGTGTGTGTCCAGGACTACAACGGAAATGTGTTCTGTTGGGGTACTGGAGGACCAGGGTTGGGGAAAAACACTGATTACTGAATCTTGTCTTTCAGGTGTACTTTTACTGCTGGGTGGAGATCTGCACAGAGGAGGAAGAGTGTAAACAACACTGCTCCATCACCTGTGAGTTTCAGGTCCCTATGTTTTACATGAACCCCAACACTGAATTGGGTTATTTCATCCAATAGTCATGCTGTCTTATCCTCCTCCATCCAGCACCTGATGGTGAGAGGGAGAGGAGGGAGTCTGGGTCAGATCGAGTCTCCCAGTTAGTCTCATTTGGTCCTGTGCTGTTGGGTCAGAACGGTTCTGGACAGGAACAGAATCATAGTGATCATCTGAATATAGGTAAGCACATTCCAAATAGGGGAGAGTGGGGTAAGTTTAGCCTTTTTTAATTTTTTTTATCGTCAACATCACTCTGTCAAGGGAAATGTATTCTTTCTAACATATCTACTTATTTCAGGATGTGTATCCCAGGAAATAATCAAATTAATTTAAGCGTTTTAAAACATGACTCAACTACTCAGGGTCAAGCTACCTACACATTTTTGTACTGAATTAAATATTACCACCATCTTCTTAAAATCATGTCTATTTTTTCCCCCAAACACAATCACAATTGATTTAGTCTTAATCAATTCAAGCATATTTAAACACAGGCTTAACACCTAACAAACATTGCACTTTAAAAAAAAATTTTTTTTTTTACACTTAACATATACCAGCAATAATGCCTTGCATTATGCCTGGGAAGAACTCTTAAATTTGCTCACTTGCCGTTGGCTCAACTTACTCCAAGGCAAACATTTTTACTATATTAACCCAACCCACACAGCTACAAGGATGCACTTTCATTCTAGGTTTAGGACCACATGGAAGCTTATAGACTCCAACTGATGTATAGAACAAGCTTTAAAATGATCCACTTTGGTTTAGATTGAAACATCCAACTCAAATTAATTTGACTTTTTTGGACCTAACTTGATTACCTCTTTCCATGTGGTTTCTTCAGACTCCATGAAATGACATCTTCCTAAATATTTGGTCATGTTTTTTTTAGAAACAAGGGTGTCTCAACTTACCCCACAGCTACTGTATGAATGAAACTGACACTAACATTTTCTCTTGTTGGCCCTCAGCTTTTCAGGTGTCAATGTACTCTGTCATTGTCATCTGTACCTCCATCCTGTTCTTCCTCCTGTTCTCTTCATGGTCGATGAGTTGTCAAGTGGCAGAAGTGAAAGAAAATGATGTGGAAATGGAAACCAGAAACAATGAGACTGGCCTACAGGTTGAACAAGCCCAATAAAGCACCTATATGAATGCTTAATTACAATTGGTATTTATTTCAACTACCTTTTAAATACCTTCACTGGCCATGTGCATTCCAATGCATCCAGTTTGCATTTGACACTTTGGAAAAGGTCACGTAAACTGAGTGCATAGCGCTGCACCTGAAAAGTAAATATCAGATATTAAAGCCTCTATCCTACAGCCCCAGAAAGAGCAGAATATAAGGGTGTTGGAAAACCTGAAGTGATCCTAAGGTATTGATTCACAACTTTTCAATCAAACTTGTAGACTCCATAAATTACTGTATCAGTGACAAACTATAAAAATGGATTTATTGACAATGGTGGGGAGAATCTCAGAAGAAACTGTTGATTCAGTAAGGTCGGAACTTCCTCTGTGCTCTTAGCAAAGCAATTCGCTGTTTGTCTTCCTCAAACTTTTTCCTCAGTTCAGCGATGTCTGAAAGAGAGTATAACCCTTTTCAAAATGCAGAGTGACTGAGTAATATGGACAAAGTTAGCAGTGAAGCCAGAATTACTGAACAAAAATGAAAGAATACTGATTTCACCACACATTGTGCTTCTGTTGTGATCAAATGACTGGAACCATGACTTACGTTCTTTCTGTGTGTTTCTGTGCTGCCAGGTGTAGAAGTTCATGAGCTCCTTCCGCTTCCTTTTTCTGCTCTCCTTCTGCAGAGCTTTCTGATTGGATACCTCACTGTGGGGGCGGGTCTTGGTCCCGCTTTTACCCCTGGTAACTTTTACCCATCCCTCCTCATCCTCCAGCTGCTCCTCAGCCTCCTCCTTTTGTCGCTCTGCCTCCTGGGTAAGAAACAAAAGTACGTTAACAAATACCAAAATGAAGAGTTGAGAGGGAGAATCTGACCTGTTCTTTTCTCGTATCATAATCCTGCATGAAGGTGTCAACTGCCTCCTGTAGTTTGTCTGGCTGAGCAAATGACTGCTTGTACTGATGAATCCATTCTAAAGACAAAGAAACAAAGCGAGACAGAAGTGGAAGGCATGTTAAATATGGTATTAAATCTGGGTGAAATGTCTTTCCAATTTAATACATTCTGCCAACATTTAGAAAAGAAAGACCAAGCATCTAGAAGAGGACTTTAAAGCTCACTCACTCTGTAGACCTGTCCACACAGGTTGCTGCTCTGTGGAAACAACCAATGGGACATCATGGGGATGGGACTTCACTGCTGTAATAATGATGGCCTTCTGAAACACGATGTAACCCACTCTGAACCTCTGTGGGGAATGGAAACAGAAAAGGCTCAATACTGAAAGGGTGTCCATAAGCACTTCAATAATCAATCTGATCTAAACACAGAGCTTCGTTGTCTGGATTCAGGGCATACCTGTTTTTGTGCTGGTGTGAAATACTTGGCCAGCTTGGGTCCTGAGTGCTCAAAGGACCCTGGCTTCTCCCTCAGCTCCACAGACTGAACAGGACCAAACTGAGAGAAGAGCTCCTTTATGACACCCTGAAAGACAGCAGAAAGAGATTAGTACTTTTATACCTTATTTGGCCACAGACAGCTGTAGCACAAACATTTCATTTTTCTGTAGACTTGCTAATAGTACAACAATCAAATGCACACTGATTGTTGTAAAGACTGTCAATTACCAAACGTACCTCAGAGCAATATGGAGGAATGTTAAGGACAAACAGTGTTCTGTCGAGGGTCTTTGTGTGGTTTTCTCTGCTCGCACTCGGTGCTCTTTTACACATATTTTGTGCTGGGCAACAATGTCAGTACTGAACTGTAGAGAAAGCACTGAGAAGAGTGGTTAAGTCAAAAGACAGTCAAAACAGACATCTGTCTAGGCAGGTCCTAACACATTGTCTACAACTCCAGGGAGACGCAGAGGTTACTAATGGCTTTAGACTGAGAGTAAAACATAGTAGACAATCTTTGCTTAAGCTACATGATGTAGTCTTCGGGAATGCAGTCCAAATAATATCGACATCAAGTTGACCGATTTTAATCTTTAAACACCATAAGGCGTCAATAACCTCAAGACTCATGTGTTTACAAAGTTTGGTCTTGAAGCAAGCTTAAGTTCAGTGTTCGACATACGTTGTGGAGTTAGTTAGCGTGGTTGAAACAATGAGATCATGAGCGAACTAACTAACCTCAAATTATATTTTTTAACACATTTTCCGTTTACGTGTGTTATCTTAGCAATGGTTACCCGTAAAACCTCCTGGAATAACACAAGTCTGGTTGGCATGTTTCGACCTGGACGGCGCCATCTTCTTTACGACCTTTCACACAGGAAGTGGAAATGGATTGGTTGTAGTCTAAATATTCTTCATACAAATCCCCCACCAAAAATGTTAATACTACTTTTTAGAGGCTCTAGCTGTCTATCACAGGGGTTCTCAAAGTGGGGCCAAGGTGTACTGCAGGGGTCCGCGAAATACATTTAACGTATGTACTAGAATTTATCTACAATTTATGTCCTTAACCCTGGGCAATATGGGCCTAGGGAGGCTCAGGGATATTGGTATTCACAGTACGCCACCATTTATAAATGTTTAAACAATTATATTCCCAAATTAAAGCTTTAAAACAGAAGTTTGTTCTCTGCCTCATGGCAAAATGTGTAGAATTAAAGCTGCAACAACAAAATTAAAACGGCTACATTTTCTCTGATGTCAAGAGCAGGGTCTTTTAAATGCTTCTTCCCAGGGCCTGGGTTCACCCAGCAATGCACACACCTTGTAGGCCATTTAAAAAAAATTGCACTCGTGTTGTAATCTGTTTATAAGGGGGTCCCTGCTGAATTTGCTATCACAAAAGGGATCTCCAGCCCCAAAAGGTTGTGTGAACCCCAGTCTAGCAGACAGACCTAAAGACACAAATGCAAAATTATCAAAATTCTATTGCGAAATAAGGATACGAACCAATGATTTATATATACACACACAAATCAATATGAACACATCTTTATAAAGCAACATATTTATTGGCAGTAATTAACTTGTACATAGATCTGACCTCACTACCATATCTTCATGACTGACATAAAAGGCAGCTGTAAAAAGCAATTGTTGAACATAAGTTGAGCAAATTAGCATGACTTCTCTAAGCTGCACAAAAAGCAATAAAAAGTAAAATAACAGCCACAAATAAGCATAGAACCTGAAAGCCACAAAAAGAACGGCAAACCAAATACCACAATGAAATACAAGCATGTGTACAAGTCATTCTGAAATCAAAATGTATATTATGTCCAGTACAAGAACCACTGCTGCCTGTAGTTCATAGTACAAGTATCTTCATGAGTTCGTGCATCAGGTCATAGTGAGACCATTGGTTGGGGGGGCGACGACGACTCCAACCAGCACAAAACATCTCATGATTCCAAGAGGGGTGTTCAATGTGAACTATTTGAACAGTTGTAAAAGTGAACCATGTGATACAAAAATACCCACAACTGTCCAGTTTATCCCCCACCAAATTTGATTAAAATAATAAATGAACAAATCAGACTGCCTCACATTGGTCCGTTATGAGACATGCATCTATGTAATATGCCACGGCTACAAATGTTTTTCTTTCCTAAAAATCTGGACGACGGCATCAGTGTGTTAATTTTAGATGTTACAACCTGCCAATGATCTGTCAAAGTTATACAAATACAGTATCATGCTATTTGATCATGTCAGTAGATGTCTCTGTCAAACAGGAGGGTGGATGTATTATTTGTTGTGTGGATGTACTAGAAAGTTATATCTTAATGCGGAAGGCTGTGCACTGTGAACCAGGAGACTCTGTGGTAGAGGGGGTCTGGACAGTAGATTTGAACAGGGCCTTGAGGATGGTCTGGGGATCCACCTCAGGTGTGGGCTGAGAGGAGGCTGGACGACCCCCTGGGCGAGACAAAGAGAGGGGCAGGCCTTCTTTCCTTCCACTGCCTGGAGTGTCACTGAGCCTCCTGTGAGAGAAAATGAGGTCCATGTAAGATTTTATGTGATGCTGAAAGACAACGTGCATTGCAATTGGAAAGGAAGAAATCATGCACATTGTGGACTACAATATAATACTGGAAAGTTTGATTTGCATGTAATGCAACCAAGGGGGCAGTGAGAAATATGAATATAACGGAGACTTACAAAAGAATGGGCTGGTCTGAAGTGATGACATTCCCTGTATGTGAAGATTGCACTTCATGGGCTGGCCTTGGGAAGAGAATGAATAAAGATTTAAGAAAGTAAAACCAATGCCTTTTAAGATAACTATTCATCATCACCTGCCTCATTACCAGAGGCTGGTGCCCAAAAAAATCAATCAATCAATCAAATAAATGTTGCCCTTGCTGAAGGCCCTTACCATCCAGACAGCGGTTGTTGTATTTCCTGTAGGCACTCACAGCATCCTCCTTCCTCACAAACACCACTTCAGCAATCCCCACCTTCACCAGCCTCGCTCGCTTCAAGGCACCGCACACACAGAACAGCTCCTGTGGACCGTCACAAGAACACAGGAAAAAGGTCAGTTGAATGTGATAAATGAGTCATGGCTGCATCGTAAGCAGGTCTGCAATTTACACACACAGCTAGAGAATCTAAAACAGCAGAGAACTGAACAGCATGAGGCACTTACCACTATGTCCTCTTCAGTGACACGGGGGTGCAGATTATTCACTGTTATCTTAGTCCCCTCCAGAGGACTGAATGTAGGCTGAAGGGGTGTACCAAAACACTTTACAATCAAATACATATACAGCTCACAACAAGCCAATGGTAGGCGTTACGTTCATCTATCGTCAACGAGAAAGAAGTAGGTTGAATACTGATCCAGAGGATTGCTATGCTGCCAACTAGTGATGATAAAGGCCCAGTGCAATCCAAAATGTGACTTTTCTGTGGTTTGAACTTACCGCTTGTTAAGAGCAGGGGTGGGCAAATCCAGTCCTCGGTGTCACACCTTTTCTCCATCCGTAACAAACAACTGATTAATCAAACTGCATTCTAAACTGAAGATCATGATTAGGTGATTATTGGAGTCAGGTGTGTTAGCTGGGGCAAAACTGTGACACCAATCAGGACCCGAGGAATGGAATTGCCCACCACTGGGTTAGAGAGATACTTCTGACAAGGAGGCCATTTATCTACTTCCCCAGAGTCAGATGAACTTGTGGATACCATTTGGATGTCTCTGTCCAGTATGAAGTTAGAGGTAGTTTTGCGAGCCAATGATAACTAGCATTAGCACAATAACTGGAAGTCTATTGGTATCTGCTAGCATCCCTACCAACACATTCCTATAGAGATGACCTTATGTAATCCAGTGCTCAAGTAGCTGGGTGAATGGACATGTGGATACTGACCTGTGGGGGTGGAGGAGGCTGGGAGCTGGTCTCCGCTGTGGGCCCTGCCTGCCTGAGGGTCCTGGAGATGGGCTGTAAGGCGAGAGTAGAGGAGCGGGAGGCCCCTACACTAGGGTTGGGCCTTGTGGGTGCCACAGGCACTGGGGGACGAGGAGCGGTGTACGCATCGTTTTTGACTACTTTAGTGATGGGGGCTGACATAGTGAAAGGGCAGCCCAGGGTGCCAGGCTGTTGGAGAAAGAGAGGAAGCATTGAAACTTTTCAATTAATGAATGGAAAGTTTTGAGAGTGAGACACCAATACAGCCAGTGTGGCAGTATTAAAGGGATATTCGAGTTACATTGAATAATAAAGAATTATAGATAATTTAGGGAAAAGCGACAGAAAGAGAAAAGTTAGAAAATCTAACATAGTCTTCACACCCGTGACTGTAGCATATGGTTGCCAGTAGTGGTCTTCATCTGTTTGCTAGGGATATCATCATCACCTGAGAAAGACTGAGCAAGAGATGGTAAGTTACTCACTCACATATGCATTGCAGTGGCGCATGACCAGGAGAAATCAACCAAATTCAGTTGATATACTCTAAAGCAAATTTGAATCAATTCTGCCATCTAACCTTCTGATTTTTATCTTTTCAAAAATTCCCTCACCTGGGAACCCCTGCTTGGCATGTTCATATGGATCCCACTTGACATCCCTACCGGCCTTTGCTGCTAAAAAAAAGTTTAATACAATCATTATTCATAAGGTAAATTAATATATTTGACTCTAAAAGCATGCTACCAATAACCAAATAGAAAATAAGCCTAGTTGAATTTTAAACTAATTTCCAATTAACTTTAGCTATCAACTATGTTTGGAGTGAGGCTATGCTTTACCACTATAAACTATGCAAGAATTTGCATTTTCTCTTATCCGTGAACATCTTGAGTGACAAGTGGGCCAATTCTGTCTAGTAGCTAAGCCTGGATAATATTAGAGAAGATCCTGGACCTGTGGTTACAGTCACTTTGGAGCAAACTGTCAGCCTGATCACTTACCTGGATGGTTTTGGTGATCTTCATGGGTGCCGCCATTCCTTGGCTTGGTGGAGCTCCAATGCTCCTCTTGAGGCTCAGTCTATCACGAGCATCCATCATCCTCTTAGGTGCACCCCCCAGCTGTGGCGTAACCCCAGCTCTAATGTTCATTCCTTGTAGGTTGGGGGTAAACTGCCTGGCATTTGCACTGGCAATGTCATTGGTAGTGTGTATCTGTATCTGCTGCACATGTGTCTGTAGCTGTGCTGCTGGTATCTGCTGTAAACTCTGTGGGGTAACATTAAATGTATTCTGTCCTCCTTTCCGTGAGTTGATCATCTGTCGGGCATCCTGGACCCCACTTGCTCCTCCTCCGCCACGGATTCGAAAGCGGGCATCTTTCTGGCAAGTTTCTCTCTGGCATCCTTCACTTGAAAAGCTGGAGGAAGCGAGAGCAGAACAAGAGTGAGCAGAAGGCAAGAACCAATTCTAATGTCTGATCTGATTTGCCCCAGCTAACACACCGTAAGAATGCTTAACAGAACGTAATGTAGTCCAACAGCAAAATGTGTAGTTTGAAACAGATTATTTTGTAATGGGGCTTAGGTAAGAGACATCCAGATCAGGCATATACATAGATGTCTTGAGTCTCAATAAGCATTTTTCAACAGGGCAACAGGCAGGTCCTCAAAAAATACCTGCTTCAACTCTGGCAAAATGTATTATTTCACCCATTACCTTGAGCATTGCTCCAAAAGAAGTTCAGAATTAAATAATTGTTTGAGTTCCAACAAAGTAATTCCATTGAATATTTGATACTACTGAAAATGTATCCAGGTCTGTTTTTTGTTTACCAGTTCCCCCTCCTCCACCAAGTCTCTGTCTGACATCCGTCATCCCAATTTTCTGTCGAGCATCAAAGGTCCTCCCGAACCCTCCTGCACCCCTGCCGAACATAGGCCTGAAAGACAAGAGGTCGACATTGGTAGTCAACTAGTTGTAGCCTAATCCTACATGATCTAATATCCACATTTAGCACGTATAAGACCAGCTATATTATTTGATTTTGCCCTACATTCAGTATGGCTCGCTAGGTATACTCAAATCGAAATAAAAAATCAAATAGTATAACGTTAGCTGTTCTGATATGCGCTCCTTGTGTTTTCCAAAATGTGAATATTAGATCATGGAGGACTAGGCTACAACTAGTTGACTACATATGGCTCTAGATAAAGGTTCTACAAGACTGCCTCGCGCTCTGTACCATATCTATAGGTATACTAACTAGCTAGCTATACGTTTTCGCGTGTGTAACCATTGTTAGTTTATAGCTAACTACCTAACGTACAATCCAGCGACCTGTTAACCTTGTTCGGTTCTTTTTTGGTCGACTTACCGTCATCAAATGCTGATAAAACATTATTTTTTACCTTGTTAGCTAACTAGTTAAACGGAGCCCTGATAAATACCTAGCTGTGCGTATTTGGCTCGTTGATATTAGGGAAATCAGTGTCTGCAGTGAAACGATATAGTAGCTACATAATTGTAGCTAATCCAACGGCGAGTACAGGCCTTGAACAGGACCGCTGAGGAATTGAAATAGCCTAGGCTTTCTGGAAATGTTTTTTTTCATTACGTTGAATGATACAACTCAAGGCATACCGTTCATAAATTGCATTCAAACTCATAAATTGATAAATTAATACATTTTAACTGTTTCTTTGTTGTTGAAACCGCGTCGACGTATCACTTCGTCCAAAGAAATATCTTCCATCTTCTTTAACTCAAGCGCGTGAATGATCGTAACTGGACGGAGAAAAACGAGAAGAGACTATGGAAGGCAAGTTGGATCAAAATTGGCGAACTCAATAAAATATTTATTCGAGAGCTCCTTGAAAAACTACATTGTTGATATATTTCAATTGTATACACATATATATGTGTGTGTGTATATATAATATAATATATAATATATATATATATATATTGTTTGAAATACCAATACAGATCTGTTTAACTCTTACATTTGTTTAGCAAGATCTAAAAACCAGAGTTTATTATTTTAAGAGAAATGCATATTTTTTTTGTTGTTTTAAAGGCCTATTAGGTTATGTGAAGTGTCAATGATCACATCAATGCCATTGGTCATCAATTAACAAAAGATTATACTTGTAACATAAAACAAACAAATATAAATCAATTACACAGCCTTAGAGACCTCTGGTATCGATTACTCTTCACGAAGTAAAAAAAAAAATGCGGGGGTAAATGAAACGTTTTATCTTTCCCATCAACCTTTGCGCTCAAAATCACTTGAAACCAGTGTAAATAAGTAAAATCTCGAAGAAAAGCTATATTTTACCTGATTAAATGGAGGAATGAAAATGTACAATTATGTATCACATAATGCGCTCAGAAAATAAAATGCAGCTGTAGGTTTATACTTTTGAAGTGAACGTCAATGGTAAACACCATGAGTGTAATAGTCTGCATATAGAGGTAAGTAATGCCCTCGACCATCGATTAGTTATGCCTTAAACTGATGAGTAAGGAAAATAACGACGCGGGGTGACGCCCGTGTCCTCGCCTAGATTTGCGAGATCAATTTTTGAACGGGTACAGGTCCGCCTGTTTAGGTGACTCGCCTACTTTGTGAGATGCCTTGCGGGACATGGATCTGCCCCGACCTCTCATGTAAAATATAAACCCCTTTCGGTATACTACTGATACAAGGTTACACAGAACCAGAATGGAATTATATTTTCCATGATTGTAACGTACTAAAAATAGAACGTCTATAATAGTACTTACTGCACCTTCTACAAAACCTTTTTCAACATAAAGAACATCTCTGCCTTCTATTTCTCTAACCACGTTCCATCAGCAGATTTATGCGGATAATGTCATACTGTATTAAAAACATTTTTAGACCGAGTAGGCACATTTGCTATTGAACAAAATAGTTTTTGTGACAATTATCGGTAGTTGAAAATGCGACGAAAACACATTGAACTTGAACTTTTAAAATCGAATGTTGTGTGCAGCACGTCATCACGCAGTGATTTTGATGTTCAACAAGTCAGTTTAGTGGAAACATACCGCTGGTGAGAAAATGATCATATTTTTTGGGGCTGATTTGGGAATATATGCATCTGTTGCCACTTGGTTGGAAACTAGCTAATAACCACGTAAGGTAATCCACGGTTTTTAGACGAGGATAGTCATATCCTATGAAAAAAATCCGAAAGCTGTAATGGAAACAGGACGTTTCGGTACAATTATATAAATGCAGACAGGTAATGTGTTCCTCTCTACATGGTAGGATCCTTTTTTGTTGGTAAAATGAATGATGGGTAACATGGTTGTGGAAATATTCGCAAATATTGATCTAGTAACCATCATATCAAACTAAACTTGGGAGTCACACGAAGATGACGTGATGGGTGCCCCTCCCACTACGATTTGAGAAACCATGCAGTTTATTAGGCTACAGATGAAATAATTTATGATGAATTTCACAGGGTGGTGAAAGTGCGCGGTGATTATTGATGCTCCTTTCCAATAAATATTAAAATACGTCATCACGCCCAGATTTGTATCAGCAACAAGTCCGTTTCTTGGAAACACCACTGGTGGGAAAATGCGCATATTTTCTTTATACGGATACTTAAATATTCACTTTAAAATCTGTTGTCGATGGAAACCTACTAGTTATTGACCATAAATTGTTTCCGGAATTTCCACCAAAACCCGAGTGCATTTCACTTTGTGCCACGAGGTGGCAGTATTGTATATATATTTACAAAAAAAAAAAAAAAAATGGTAGGCCACACAAAAAGGTAAAAACACTGTAAAACCAAAATGTCTCTATACAGTTATAGAAGCATACAGAGCTGTGCGTGTGCGTGTGCGTGTGTGTGTGTGTGTGTGTGTGTGTGTGTGTGTCAAGGACATGATATAGTAGATGAGTTTTAACTGATCATTATTTGTCATATAATTTCCTTCCTGACCATGTGTGAGCATGACTAAGTATGATGCCTTGTATTTGTGTCCCATATCTGTATTTTCTCAATCCATCCTACTGTCACTACCAGACCTACCACAGCCAAGTGGTAAAACACCTTCCCATGCAGAGCTGGACACAGGCAAAATCAGATGAATCAATGTGAAAGGTCTCTCATGTGGTGAAATATAATTTCAACCACAAAATTGTATTTTGTAGCCTCCTTTCCAGTCCGTAATGAAACAAGGTTCCATTAATTAATGCACCATGAAAGTCAGTAAAACTGTTAATTATGTTTGTTTGTCAGTCATTTCATGGAGGGGTAATAACCAGAGGTGGTATAGATTCTAACCATCTCTGGTACTAATAACCACTAAAGTGCAGTAGAGATGCGTGAGTAAAATCACTGGGAAAGCCAAGCCAGAAAAAACGACAACATACACCAGTTGAAAAAAGTATGTGGACACCTGCTTGTCAAACATATCATTCTAAAATCATGGGCATTAATGTGGAGTTGGTCCCCTTTGGCACAGCGGTCTAAGGCACTGCATCTCGGTATTTAAGGAGTCACTATAGACACCCTGGTTTGATTCCAGGCTGTATCACAACCGGCCGTGATTGGGAGTCCCATAGGGCGGGGCACAATTGGCCCAGCGTTGTCCCGGTTTTGGCCAGTGTAGGCGGTCATTGTAAATAAGAATTTGTTCTTAACTGACTTGCCTAATTAAATAAAGGTTAAATAAAAAAATAACAGCCCACTGTTCAGAGAAGGCTTTCCACTAGATAGTGGAACATTGATGTGGGGACTTGCTTCCTTTCAGCCACTAGAGCATTAGGCCTGGCTCTCAGTCAACATTACAATTCATCCCAAAGGTGTTCGATGGTATTCAGGTCAGGGCTCTGTGCAGGCAAGTCAAGTTCTTCCACACCAATCTCAACAAACCATCTGTATGGACCTCACTTTGTGCAAAGGGGCATAGTCATGCTGAAACAGGAAAAGACCATCACAAAACTGTTACCACAAAGTTGGAAGCACAGAATCGTCTAGAATGTCATTGTATGCTGTAGTGTTAAGATTTCCCTCCACTGGAACTAAGGGACTAGCCCGAACCATGAAAACAGCCCCAGACCATTATTCCTCCTCCTCCAAACTTTACAGTTGGCACTATGCTTTGAGGCAGGTAGCGTTCTCCTGGCATCCGCCAAATCCAGATTTGTCCATCAGACTGCCAGATGGTGAAGTGTGATTCATCACTCCAGAGAATGCTTTTCCACTGCTCCAGAGTCCAATGGCGGCGAGCTTTACACCACTCCAGTTGCTCGGCCACGGAAAACCCATTTAATGAAACTCCTGGATTACAGTTCTTGTGCTGATGTTGCTTCCAGTGGCAGTTTGGAACTTGGTAGTGAGTGTTGCAACCGAGGACAGACCATTTTACACGCTACACACTTCAGCACTAAGCAGTTTTATGAGCTTGTGTTGCCTACCACTTTGCGGCTGAGCCGCTGTTGCTCCTAGACGTTTCCACTTCAAAATAACAGCACTTACAGTTGACCGGGGCAGCTCTAGCAGGGCAGAAATTTCACAAACCGACTTGTTGGAAACAGGCATCCTATGACGGTGCCACGTTGAAAGTCACTGAGCTCTTCAGTAAGGCCACCACTGCCAATGTTTGTCTATGGAGATTGCATGGCGGTGTGCTTGATTTTATACACCTGTCAGCAATGGGTGTGGCTGAATTAGTAAATCCCAATCAATTGAACGGGGGTGTCCACATACTTTTGTATATATAGTGTATTTGTTGTGATAATTGCGTTGTTTGTTCTTTAACTTGTAAGTTCATATGCATTGTGCTGGGATGTATGCCTAAGGCAGAGACAATAAGAAGACACAGTGGCAGAATAAATTCAAACACTCCTTTGTTTCATCACAAAACCGGAGAGTAATCTCTGTCCTGTAAAGTCCACAAAGCATACTGCATGTAGCAATCAGTTTCATGACCTACAGCATGGTGAAGAAAGTAATGTTTCCGACATTTTCGGACTACTAAACAACTATTGATTTAGTAACACAGAGTTACTGCAAGTCGCAATGAAAACAGGAGCTGCCTCCACTATTTCAGCACCATTTCAACTTCGACATTTCAACACCATCAAATCACCTCTGCTTAGTCTAATACAGGGGCAACTAAAATATAGCAAAAACAATTTAGTCCAATCAATGTAAATTAAATATGATGTGGCTGTCCATGGTTCTGATTTGTATGTGTGTTTGTGCGTTCATGCAAGAAGAAAAAAACATGTTGACTCACCTAAACTGGCTTCACTTGACACCTTTTTTGGAGTTTATCTCAGCGCTGATTGGCTATTATTTTATTAGATTTTTTTAAATCAAGGGGGACAAAATGCTCGCTCGCTGGCTTCCCTTGCATTCAATACTACCGGCGGTAGAAATGTCATACCCTTTATGACCAGACCGCATGAGATAGGTGGCCTACACATACAGATAAAGAGGGGCGCTGTTTTGCTCTCTCGGATACTTTCTCCGGTGAGATACGGTTCAGCCTCTTGCGCATTGAAAGAAAATTATGAAAACACAGAGAGACGGAAAATACATACATTTCTTTATTGGTACATTTTTATGGGGGAAGCCTGGCTTCCCTTGGCATCCATGAACACACCCAACTGCTAAATAGCATCTACTGACTTAGCCTCTTCCTCTCTGCGACTATGTTTGGTAAGAAAAAACGTTGTATCCCAGAATGCACTCGCTACAGTCCGGAAACGTCCACACAAGTGTGGCACACACACGCACACACACAACAGTTCTTTGGCGCCTCCGTCGGATGAGAGGATAAATTCTGTAGCACAGCGCCGTTACAATTTGCAATGGCTGCAGCTTTGTCCCGTGCTCTCAAATTGCCTGGTAAGAGACGCGTTGCAATTATTTGTGAAATAGATATGATTGATTAGGTGAAAAGGATGTTGTGTAGTCTTTGTACCAGTCGTGTCTCATTGTTGTTTTGGTGTCATTCTGTTAGCTCATGTGAGCTAGCTAGAACAGCCAGCCAGCTGTGGCTAACGTTACAGTAATGTTGATTGCAATAACACAAAATCAGGTTTTTATTTGTTTAATGACAGTCCAGAATTGAGAGGTGAAAATCGACACTTATTTTCAATGTTTGATATTTCGTTTCTTTTCAAGCTTGAATAGAAAAACATTGCATCATTCACAATCCTATGTGCCGCACTAGCTACTGTACAGTACAGTAAGGTGCCACATCGAAGTCGCTTGATTGCTCAGTGCTCACTGTCATAATACTATTATAACATATTTAGCTACTTGCTTAAATCTCGTGTTCAACAAATAACTACATATAAGGCCATGTAATGGGGGTCCTTCATTTAACTTGGCAATTATTGTCATGCCAAACAATGAGCAATAGAGTCGGCAAGGGTACAACAGGTCTGGGACCAGGGTAGGACATAATTCATTTGTGGTTAAAATAAACTATATTTGAGTAACTTCCCGGGCCTTTTGGGATGCCTATCGTTCTATCAGGCACCACCATGCTCTATCAGATCATTCTAGTTTCACCTGGGCTTTGTTTCCCGAACAGATCTGTAGACCCCTGTCCTGCAGTCAAATGACCAAATCGAGCTCTAGTGGCCTCAAGGGTAGAATGTTATTAATATTTGTCAGCATATCATAATTAATAAACATTATCCAGTGTTTCTATGTCATATGGTTTTGTTATATTTCAGTCTTCTGTGATCTATATTAAGTGTAATATTGGGATGCAAACTCAAAATGTAATACATTTCAACTCTATATCTGACATGTACAGGTGTCTTCATTTTTTAAAGCCCATAACCATGTGTGTGAAGTGTCTACTTTTGTTTCAACGTAGATTTGTTTAAGACTACCAAGAAACAACTCTGTAACCCTGATTTAGCCCACTGCAGTAAAAGGTTAACCGTGTGTGTCTTTGTGTGTATGTCCCTCACAGGGAAGAAGGGCTCGGAGCTTGGAGAGTATGACCCCCTCACTCAGGCCGACAGTGAGGACGAGAGCGAGGAGGACGACCTGGTCCTCAACTATCCCCGCAATGGCCTGGGGAGGGGCAACTGCATGGGTACAGGTACCTTAGAGCTGAGAGGGAGCAGAACAGGGAGGCTCGTAGGGGATGAAGATGAGGCAGAGGAGGACGATGATGAGTGGAGAGAACGGCTCCCTGGAAAAAAGAGGCAGGAGAGAGAGGAGAAGGGCATGCAGTACTGGAGCCAGAGGGAGACAAACAGGGATGAGGGAGTAGAGGATGGAGGGGTGCTTGGGGCCTCTGGTGGCCCTGGATTGAGTGTCAGTGCCAGTGCTGACCCGGACGGGAAGAAGGCTAAGGTGAGGGGAGCCATCCGGGCAGCATTTTTCCTGGTGCCTCTGGTCTGTGCCATGCTGGTGGTGCTGCTGTGTGCCTTTCTGGTGCCTTGTCAGCATGGGGAACTGGACAAACGGCCACAGTGGGAGAAAGAGCTGGGTGATCATGTGGGAGGTGAGTGAGGAGTCTAATGTATAAACAATACACATGAAACAGACTACAGTTTACCCGTATGTTGCTGGTTGCTGATACCAATACACCTCTCCCTCACAGCAGAGAAAGAGAAAACTACAGGTCAGGTCCAACTGGTCAGACTGAGTACACTAGTGCTTTAGTTTAAGATAAGCACACGGTCAACATTACAATAAAGTCAACTGTATGAGAAAGCAGTTGAGAACACAAAACTCAGATTTAGCTGACTGTCTTTGTCAGGGGGTGGATATTACACAGTCTGGATTACTATGATTACACATTACCGTGATTATTATAATAGCATGTTAGCAAAGCATCCGCAGGTCTAGTTGAGTAAATAGTAGTTACAAACCGTCCCTGTCTGTAACAGTGGTTTTCTTCTTCTTCAGGTGTTACCCCACCTCCTCTTGCACTGTGGGATGTTGACAATGACTCAGTTGAGGATGTGCTAATAGGAGTCACTCAAAAGAGCAACAATACCCATCTCTCCAGTTCTGCGGGGAACAACAAAGGTATCTATGGAAACAGCAAGGGACATTGTCATTTTCAACCCTCATTTTTAGGCGTTATTCTCTCTCAAGCTTACCTCCTCACTGTACACCATAAAAATCTACCAGTGATTGTGTAATATTAATCTCCATATCTAATCCTGCTAGCCCCAGTAAACTGCTGAGAACACACAATTTGCCACACGTAATAAACCCCACCCACCTTTACCCCCTTCTCTTTCTCCCTCTCTGTCTCTCCCAGAGTACAGTGTGGTGGCCCTATCTGCATTCAGTGGTGAGGTGCTTTGGAGGAGGGCCCTCAGGGAACCTGTGGAGTCCATCCAGTGTGGGCTGCAGTACGAAGCCCAACCATCACCACTGCCAGCAGGGGGCGCTGCCCTCAGAGCCCTCCCCAACAGCGCCATTCCCCTATCTGCCCTGAGAGACAGAGCTAGCGGCCCCGTGTGTCTGCTCATCGAGTCTGCACACCTCACTGCTGTCAACGGCACCACAGGTCAGATAACAACCACAGAAATGCATGGCTTTTAATGGTTCAGTTTCACAGCTACAAGCATGAACATTTTAGCAGTTGTGTAGATGTATTAATAATGTGTTGTAGTTAATAGTTTTATGTTCATTAAGGAGTAACCTATCGTATTTTCCTCCTCAGGGAAGAAGCTGTGGTCGGTAGCACCAGGGGAGATCCAGTCCCAGGCAGTTTCCCTGCCAGATCTCCAAGGTGACTCTGTTCCTGACTTGCTGATTGCCACTTTACCTGCTGACCAGGTATGACAATCTCTGGCTTGGCACCTATACATATTTATTGCTGTAATAAGATAATTGTTATTATATAAATCATATTATTATTACAATATAGACCATACTCCCAAATCATCAGAGTCACTGTGTTAACAACACTAATTTTCCAGTCAGTCTAAATGCTCCCATCAAACCTTCTCAAACTTATTTTCAGGTGTCTGACCTCTCACTGCTCCTGCTGTCTGGGCTGACTGGAGCTATGCTTGGACATCCTGTGACCTTTAACCTCACAACCTTTAATGTCTCTGGAAAGCTGATCGGTCCCCTGTTTCATGAGACACAGCTCGGGGCATATTACATTCTATTTGGACTAGGTAAGGGATTCATTTTATATCAAGCACAGTGACTTTGAAAAAAATATGTTTCTTATTTGAAATGACTAAATGTCTGATAATGTATCTGCTATACTAACTCAGGCACTGTAGAGGCTGTATCCCTGGGAGATATTTACACTCGGGCTACTGGAAAAACACCAATATCCCCTGGTCTAAGACTGAAGGAACCTGGCTGGGAGAAGCTTAGGAAAACCAACTCCTCCCTCATACACATCTCCAGGTAAGGCTAAGAAAGTGCTCGGTTACACAATTACAATAGAGTGCCTGTTTGAACGACTGTTTGACTTTCTCTGTCCAGTGGAACTGAGCAAGTGGAGTTCTTGGTCCCCCTAGTGGCTGGCTTGTGTAACAACCACAACAGCCTGGACTCCATCTCCAACCTCAACTCCAGCCGCAGTGACTGGGTGCTGGTGTGTGGCAAGCTCTCCAGCAAGCTCTCTGTGCTGAGAGAGAAGGACGCACACACCGAGTGGACTCTTACCTCCTCAGCCATACACAGGTAGGAAATATAGTCACCATGATATATGGAGAAGTTTATCATTAGGGTGTATATGACTAAGCATAAAAGGGATAGCTTCAAGTTTTGTCACGTGCACAAGTGCAGTGAAGTGCATTTCTTGCAAGCTCTTTTCCCAACAATACAGATATCAATATCTCAAACTATAAAGTAATACCCTATAACAGTAGTTTTCAAACCTCTCCTCGGGGACCCCCAGAAGTTTCACAATTTAGTTGTAGGCCTGAACTAGCTCAAGTACTTGACCTAATCAAGGGCTTGGTAATTAGCTGACAAGTTGAATCGGGTGTGCTAGCTCTAGAATAGTTCAAATATACATAACAATGGGATCCCCGAAGGAGAGGTTTGAAAACCCCTGCCCTATAAAGTTATAGAGCTAAAATAACCTGAATCATTTATTATTGTCTCAGTCGTCCAGCACCAGGCCAATTCAACGATGATGGAATCCCAGATCTCCTCATACAGAAGTCTGGGGCCCCTAGAATGAGAAAAGTATAATCTCTTCTACAAACACTTACACCTATAGCTTTTATACTTCTCAGACAGTTGTACATATTTACAAAGATGACCATCCATCTCTCTGTGATCTCAGGTTCAGGTGGTTGATGGAGCCAGTGGGCGTAGTCTGTGGGAGACAGAGTTTATTTGTCCACGCCTTGACCTGGAAGGTACCTCAATCATGACATCTGGTCAATCAGCTTTCCTTTTCTGGGCCGGTGACCCTGTCAGTCCACCAAAGAACCTCACCAAGACAACTGTGAGTCCCTTGTTGAATCCTGACGAGGAGCAGGAATACATTTTCTACGAGAGAACGTGTTATGTTTGTTCATCCTTCAGTAGTATAGGCACAAGGGTTGGGGTCAATTCCAATTTAATTTGAAATTGCAATTAAATATTTGAATTCACTCATGAAGTGGAGAATTTATGTTGAATTCAATTCTAATTTCAACAATCATCAAGTTATGGAATTAGACTGTTTGAACTATTTGAATTGGAATTAGACTGTTTGAACTATTTGAATTGGAATTAGACTGTTTGAACTATTTGAATTGGAATTAGACTGTTTGAACTATTTGAATTGGAATTAGACTGTTTGAACTATTTGAATTGGAATTAGACTGTTTGAACTATTTGAATTGGAATTAGACTGTTTGAACTATTTGAATTGGAATTAGACTGTTTGAACTATTTGAATTGGAATTAGACTGTTTGAACTATTTGAATTGGAATTAGACTGTTTGAACTATTTGAATTGGAATTAGACTGTTTGAACTATTTGAATTGGAATTAGACTGTTTGAACTATTTGAATTGGAATTAGACTGTTTGAACTATTTGAATTGGAATTAGACTGTTTGAACTATTTGAATTGGAATTAGACTGTTTGAACTATTTGAATTGGAATTAGACTGTTTGAACTATTTGAATTGGAATTAGACTGTTTGAACTATTTGAATTGGAATTAGACTGTTTGAACTATTTGAATTGGAATTAGACTGTTTGAACTATTTGAATTGGAATTAGACTGTTTGAACTATTTGAATTGGAATTAGACTGTTTGAACTATTTGAATTGGAATTAGACTGTTTGAACTATTTGAATTGGAATTAGACTGTTTGAACTATTTGAATTGGAATTTAATATTTGTACATTTTCCAGTTAATGGAATTAATGCAGTTAGTATTGAAAAATGTACTGCAGGATTTGTTTAAAATCATTTAACGTTGTATTTCAATATTTCCAGTATAGCTAAGCTGTATGGATATTGATATGATCAGCCTGTAAGCCTGAGGGAATTTAATTTCAGAATGTAATTTGTGGAATTGTTAGGGATAATATTCAATTGGGAATTAAATTCTTGGAATTTACCTAGCATTGGAATTGAGGGGAATTGAATTATCTCTGAATTCTAAGACTGACTGTAGTCATTTAGCAGACACTTTGGATAATTGACAAAAATGTAATTTTAATTGAATTAATTTGAATTTACAGGAAGAGATAATTGAATTAGTGGAATTAAACAGAACCCTGCTGCCAGGATGTTAACAATAGTCAATGTTCAGGTTGGCAGTCAGAAGATAGAAAGTCCCTTTTGGTGTCTCCCGTAATTTGTGGAATTAACCCCAACCCGATAGGTAAAGGATTACATATTTGTGCCTATCGTACTATGAGGTTCAGTAGTTGAAATCTATTTTAAGTCTTGCTCTGTTAACAGGTGGCACCAGGGGCGGTTCAAGCCATGCCAGTCATCCGAAAGCTCTTCATGTTACATCCTGCATATCCCACAATCCTCCTGGAGCTCGCCAGCACCACAGACACCATTCTTACTGCTGCAGGTGATGCATGATGTGCTGTATTTATTATTTTTATAATTGTGCATATGATTATGGCTGTTGTTAGTAGCACTGCTGATCAACTGTTTCTCCCCTTTTCTCTGTCTTAGTGAGTTACCAGGAGCCGCAGAAGGATGCCTCCTACATTACCGTGTCCTCCCGGCCTACCTCTGGCCTGGGGCCTGGGTCTCGGGTGGTGAAGAGCATGAGCCTCAGGGCAGCAATCACTGCTGGACAGATTGTGAGGCTGGGAGAGAGCAGCACCGCAGGGGTACCAGTCAGACCTGGAGTATTTGAGATAAACAAGTTCTTCAGGCGTCTCACCTTCAAAAACAATTAGGTAAAAAAGGAGGGAACATAGCTAAGTATGTCCAGAATATGCTTTATATGACATGATGTTTGTGGTGTCTGTATAGTTTCGGATGACGAAACACATCGTTTTGTTTTCCTGTGTAGAGAGGAGTTATCATTTGCTGGTTCTACATGATCCGAGGGAAACCACTGGCGGGACCAAACCTGTGGAAACACCAAGTGAAGGAGATTTATCTCAAGCTGTTTACATTTCCACTTTTGTCCAAAGTACGATTTTAATTACTATTATTACTCATCACACTTGCTGAAAAATATTTATTTTGCTGTATTTGTATTATATGTGTATATATTATGTGTTGACTTATTTATTGATTACTAGTCCTTTTTATTGAATATTGAATTTAATATATCAATGACTATTTACCTTGTTTGGGGTGAATGGAAATCAAAATATGTGAGTAAGTACATAGAAGAAACTTCTGGAGATCAAGCACAATGATTTGAATGGTAGGTGTAAGTTGTCCATTGCACAATTGGCACCTCACTCATTTAGTATATTTTTAATCTACAGAATGAGAGGCAATTACCCAGTTAATTCCTCCAAATACATTCATTCCCCTCTCATATCCACTTTTTCAATTAGGCAATTGAGGTCTGTGTTCAAGCAGAATTACCCAGTTATGTAAAGGGGGTCTGTACATATTCTGGCTGTAGGGTAGATTGGGGTATGTTGAGCCATTTTTTACATTCAGCATCACTACATCAAGGAAAATACAGTATTCGTTCCAACATTGATATCTACATATATTTCAGGATGTTGTTATCCCTGAAAATAAATCCGAATTCATGTAAACATTTAAGTTTTGAAAACAGCTCATTCAAAAAAAAGTGGTTTCTTGGCACAACTTATGGGGACAGGGTAGGTTGAGCTACCTTGGGTTAAGTGGGTGCTGGTAGGTCAAAGTTTAATTCATGGAATGGGGGTGTGGTATATTGTATATCTGAAATGTATGTCTACATTCAGATATAGATCACTATATTCAATATTATTAACCCTTCCATTTCTTGACCAGTTGTCAGGGACAGGGATGTTGTTTCAATGTGCCAATTCAAAGGCATGTTCTCTGCATGAGGCTACAAAGCCCATGAATGCAAAAAATACTAATACTAATGGTGTACTAAGCTCATGAAACTGGTCTGCAAGATTCTTGATAGGTTTAGCATGCTCAGACTGTCATTGGTTAAGACCTTGTGTGCCTCTGCTACTTGGTCACATGATTAATGTTGTATGGTTTCTTAGAAACAAGCGGTGGCTAAACTAACCTTAAGGCTCAACTTACCCCACTCTCCACAACAGTATTTACTGATATGCTACTTACTGAAAGGTTTACATTTCTTTAATCAATAACTATTGTAGTGATGATACATTATTGCTGAGTGCCATGTATGGTAACTGCATTTTATTGCTATTGGTACTTGTAAATATTGCTGACATACTGGAAAACATTTACCGATTACATGAAGAAATAAATGTACTGCTGCAATTCTTAGTGTTTTGGACTATAGCTGTACCTACGGATTCAGCTCCGTTTGCAATAAATTATCATAAAAACACTTAATTAATCATGAGAAATATTAGAGTAAAAGGAGGGCGCAGGCTCAGGGGCGGTGCTTGGGTGCATCCAAAATAATCTCTTTCTGCATTGCTGAGAGTGTCAAAGGCTTGGAAGATGGCCTCGGGCTTGGTTCGTCAGGCCAGACTGTTGGTGTTGAAAAACAGTCATGGACCAACATTTTCTGGGTTTTATGCTAAAGCATTCGGAAAGGCACTCATTACCGAACAGTTGTACTCAGCACCAGGTGGTATTTTGCCAGAACCCAAGAAGGTGAGTGATGTCTGTTGAAAATATGAGCAGGTCATTTATGAAATGAAAGAGGTGGAGGGAGGAATTTAGTAAAGGTGCCTGAAAGGTTTGTAATTAACGTTATATCTTGTAACTTAATAGGAATGTTTAATCGCAGGTAAGATCTCGGTGAGCCTATACCTCTCCATTTCACTGGAAGTGTTATAATTACTTGCCTGTTTAAATGTGTAAAGCATGCATCATGTATATTATTTATGACATTCATTTTTTATTTTATCCTGGTTGTCATTGTCTATAAAATCACACAGCATTGCAGGCTAATATAGATATGTTTTTGTGATGGAATTGTTGACAATTGATCAGACCTCATTTGGCCTTTTCCGGATTGCTGTGGTTGTGATCCCCTTCCTGTATGTCGGAACTCTGATCAGCAATAACTTTGCTGTGCTGCTGGAAGAGCATGACATCTTCATCCCTGAGGATGATGACGATGATGACTGAAGGGTCTGTATGCTCCAACATATGACCTGGGTATGTTGTATGCATAATGATCAATAAAATCAACTTCAGACGATTCATCTCTTAACATTTAAGCAATAAAGATGACATTTGACCTCACAGAAGATGAGGCCTATTACTGTGTTCTCCCTCAACAAAGCGTAATGTGTCGCCTCTCAGACAATGGGAAGACGTGTGACAGCTGAAAAGACTTGAGGATCTCAAACTCAAAGCCTTTCTGGTGCTTCTCTCCCCATCCATTGTGATGTGTGCCTGCCTGGATACAGAGCTGTTTTAGAGAAGTGGTGGGACTAATAACTAGGGAGGAATAATACATGCACAGATAAGTCTTACTAAATAAAATAGATCAGTGTGCAGAAGGAAACCCTTGGATCAGTTGCTTTTGATTTAGCCAGTGATATCTTCTACATTGATGGAAATATTTGTTCTGCTTTCAATCATTCTGGGGATATTGACTTATTTCAGGAAGACCTTAAACAGGTGACAGGCCTGCATAGGTATCCCTATTTATCTGGTTTCTGATATAGGTTATCAAGAACCCTTGATGCTTTTTATTCCAACCTGTTGCATTTGTTTTTGATGAACTGATCTAATAAAGTCGACCTATATGTAATGTCCATCAATGGCATGTCATTCATGACTATTTAAACTATTCAGAGGCTTATCAACTGGCTTATTGAATTGGAGTGGGTACAGGGTAAACACAGGGTCCATGACAACCACTGATATTCCTTGGTCTCAGCATCCATCTTCTGAACTTAGTGATGATAAGGGCTAGTTTGCACAAACACTTCTGTATCACATGAAAGTACCTCTACTGTGGCAACGCAGAGGAATAGCTATGCAGTGCACAAGGAGAGCCTTCCAACTTAAAGTGGGAAGTAACTGTCCCATGACTGTTTTCACAAAATCAAAACATTTGTACAATGAGGACTTAACAAGATTGGGTATCATGTGTATATTTACAGTTAAATAAGGGAAAGCTTCTGTTACACTGGACAAAACAGGGTGGAAAGTACAGGGAGCAGTTCAATTGTCATGTCCAACATAAAATCTGGATAGAAAGTCTGCAGGGCGTGGTACCTCCGTCTCATGGAAATAGCGCATAATGTGGGTCTTCTGCTTCCAGACATTAATGGTCTCCTGCAGCTCCATCTTACCCTATTGTAACCAAAAGTATGCAAAGGAAACATCACTCGCTACACTTGATACGTGACCATTGAGCTTTGTAAATATTCCCGTCAAAGTTGTTTTCTTTGAACGATTTGGATGCGTCACATGTAAAATGATGTAGAGCATGACAGCCCAGTTATCTAGACAGTTTGTATCTCAGTCTAGCAGTATAACACTAACCCACCATGCCACTAACAAACTAGGCTAACTGCATGAGAGAACATTGACTGCTTGGGGGAGCCGAGTAGACTAACCTTAATGACAAGCATGTCAATCACACGGGGGTCATTGACGTGCTTGTTCCTGTCAAACATCTCCCTCACTTTGTCTGTTCCCTGGCGAGCTGTGATGTCCAGCTGAAAGGTAGTCACTGTGGGACAAAACAAGACAAGATGTCGTCCTATAAAATTCCCACAACAAGCTCAAAGAAATATGTACATTAATGCATTTACTTATCACACTCCCTACTTATCAAATTGCTAATCATGTGGCCTATCTGCAAATGTAGGAACATGCTGTCTTACACCAGCGCATCCCAAACATGCTCAATGGGTGATGTGTCTGGTGAGTATGTAGGCCATGGAAAAACTGGGACATTTTCAGCTTCCAGGAATTATGTACAGATCCTTGCGACATGGGGCAGTGCATTATCATGCAGAATCATGAGGTGATGGCGGTGGATGAATGGCACGACAGTGGGCCACGGGATCTCATCAAGGTCCATTCAAATTGCCATGGATAAAATGCATGTGTTCAGTGTCCGTAGCTTATGCCTGCCCACACCTTAACCCCACCAAGAGGCACTCTGTTCACATTGGTGACATCAGCAAACTGCTCTCCCCACGACGCCATACACGCTGTCTGCCATCTGCCCGGTACAGTTAAAACTGGGATTGATCAGTGAAGAGCACACTTCTCCAGCATGCCAGTGGCCATCAAAGGTGAGCATTTGCCCACTGAAGTCGGTTACAACGCCAAACTCAAGACCCTGGTGAGGACGACAAGCACACAGATGAGCTTCCCTGAGACAGTTTCTGATATAATTTCTGCAAACTTCAGTTGTGCAAACCCACAGTTTCCTCAGCTGTCCGGGTGGCTGGTCTCAGATCCTGCAGTTGAAGAAGCCCGGATGTGGAGGTCCTGGGCTGGTGTGGTTACACGGGGTCTGTGGTTGTGAGGCCGGTTGGACGTACAGCCAAATTCTCTAAACCAATATTTAAGGCGGCTTACGGTAGAGAAATAAACATTAAACTCTGACAACAGCTCTGTAGTCAGCATGCCAATTGCACTCCCTCAAAATGAGACATCTGTGGCATTTTGTGACAAAACTGCACATTTTACAGTGGCCTTTTACTGTCCCCAACACAAGGTGAACCTGTGTAATGATCATGCTGTTTAATCACCTTCTTGACCTGGCAGGTGGATGGGTTATCTTGGCAAAGGAAAAATGCTCACTAACAGGGATGTAAACAAATGTGTGGAACATTTCTGGGATCTTTTATTTCAGTTCATGAAACATGGGACCAACACTTTACATGTTGCAATTTATATTTTTGTTCAGTGTGGATACATCGCGTTAGCTAAGTGTGGCCATAGATTGAAAGTATATGTTAGCTCACTTAAAATCGACAAGATATGTAGCCAATGAGCTAAATAAATATGAAGCTAGAGTGCCTTACAGCTAGTTAACGTTAGCTAGCTGTCTTAGCACGACCTTGACGCTAGGATCTAGCTCGTGTGGATCTAATACAAAGGGAGAGCTGGTTTTACCTGTGTTTGGAACCTCTCTGTACCAGGCACGATACAGTTCGCGAACTCGGCGCTTGGCTTCATCCAGATCCCTGCTGAAAATCGGTTTGACAACTTTAGCAGCAACAGAGGCTGTCCGGGTCGCCGCACTGGACGCCATGTTTGTTTCTTTTATCTTCTTCTCTGGTTAACATCGTTAATAATTCTGATTTGAAACACGTATTAGTGCTGCCACCTGGTGTAGAGGGGGACATGTATCTGCTTCATGTGGGCTCACTTTCTCAACCCCATCGAACACCTTTGGGATAAATTGGAACACTGACTACGAGTCAGGACTAACCACCCAACATCAGTGCCCGACCTTACTACTGCAATTAGACGAGCCCTAACTGGGACTAGTGTACATCAGCTGAGTATGGATGATTCACACGGCTGTATTAACATGCATTTTATTGCTTGTAAAAGGATGGTACTTTACAAAGATATCGCATGCCCTACATTAAATATTAAAAACATTGTCAAAAGACAGTCTACTTTATCATCTCTAAAAATACAAGATAAAAAAACATTGGCTCATTGACGCAACACTACACATTTTTGTGGCACAATCAATCATGCCTACACAATGTTGGGAAAGGATCGCAACATGCATCTTCTTAGCCTCATCAAAAAAAAAATCAAGAATCCTTGCGAGACGACAACATTTCATCGAACTTCTACAAGCAATTATCCAGTCACAGAAGGCACTATATAAAACAAAAAAGCACATTCAGATGACTTGTATCTACACACTGGAGGAATGAGTGCGATTTCCAATTTGGCTTCCCAGGATTTTACAGTTCCAAACCACTTTGTGTCAATCCCAAATGTAAATAGTTATTGTTCACAATAGAGACCCACATTGTAAAATGATATTACACTGAATAAAGCGACAAAATAGGTTTGCGAAGTAAAATGCGTACAATGACAACAATCACCGAGAGCAACCATTGTTCACGTACAACATTAAGGTCATTCCACCTCAAAAAGCACAAAAGGGATTGAAACGCCGTCTCAAATTGTTTCTGTAGTTAGTCAGAGATATGATTAGCATTCCAGAAACATTTAGTTTAAATATAATTTAATCTCATGATCTTATTGATTGCGCCCAAATTGGAATTAACTTCTTCCTACCAATGAGTAAGACCCCAACAAATGCCAATACTACCCCAACAAACAGTATAGTTTCAGTTATGTTCAACAAGTTGCTTGAATATTCCAACAAGTGGCAGCTTTCTGAAAGGGCTATCCCTATGGTGCAAGTCTCATATGAACACTTTTTCTACATGTCCAAAACTTTGATGGAGACATGGGCTAGGGACTAAAATGTGACAACCCTAATAAAATACATTGCATGGCAGTCATGTTTTTCAATAAAATTATAATTATTAGGGAACAGCATTGCGATTAGTGACATTTAGCGTTAATTCCAACCCAATACCATTACAAAACACAATACATTTTATGTTTGGGACTTATATCACCGAAGACCATAACATTGAAACTGCTATAGAGTAAATGGTTGTCTTGTTCACGGGAACGGTCAAACAGGAACTAATCCAGACCTTTTTGAAGGGAATAAACCGCACACAGGGGGTCCGTTTCCTGGACACATTAAGCATAAAATGACAAACTGAATTGCTTTCATAGAGGACTGGCTTGAAATTTGGCAGATGACCACACAATGTATTTTCATAATGAGCCAAATCTATTGGTTTTGTTCACAAAATTGCAAAGGATTGTGGTGACCTGTTTAATAAACACAAGAGACCAGCAAAATATATAAGAGTGCGGCAGTATAGCAGGACCACGGTATCTAATGGTCAAAAGCTTGTACTTTCAAACTACTTTATGGTAAGTAATGCAAGTGACTTCAATTATTTATTTCTCTGAACGTGGAGAGAAGAAAAATAAAATAAAATGGAGAAGTACTCCAAGCCGCAGCTTTATACTACTTGTTAAAACAGACATAGGGTGTGGTGGGTTTTGACAATGTTATGAGATTCCTCATGTCTTACTCATTAGTAGGAAGATGTTTGGTCCCAATCGGATGATGGATACTATATTGAATATTATCTGAATCCTATAAATAAAAAAAATGGCCAATTTGGGTGCAATCCCTTACCTTTCTCAGAGATCAAATTAAGTTTCAACAAAATGTTTCAGGAATGTCAATCTTACCCATTGCCAACTACAGAAACTATTTCAGAACAATCTTAGATGGTGGGTGTCATGGCTTGCTGAAACGGCATGGAATGACTCATTAGTATGTACAAATCCATGCTCTGAAATGAAAATAGTTTGGTTTTTTGGCGAGAATTATATCCTGCTTCGTTATTCAGCTTGACAGTAGCCAACATGTTGACCAACTGTTTATATGTTGGCTACTGTCAACATGTAAATAGTAGGTCTACATGTAGGTAGGTATGCAGAGAAAGGTAATCCAGTGCTGTTTCAGGTCACAAATACATCACAGCAACAGTCTTTACACAAATAATCCAGTTTCTCAGACCAATATTTTCATTCACTCACTCTCGCACATCAACAATAGAAAAGGTTTAAAAAGTGCAGATTAAGATTTGCGCGACCCAGTGTAATATGACCGATCAGCCGATACTAGTTTATGCCACTCATTGGCTGAATGATTGAAAGCTAAGGCACTATCGTGGTCCCCCGAGCCGGCATCTTCTGGTGCGAAGACTTCTGCTCCTCTCCTACTTCAGTCACCATTGTGCCCACACAACTAGAAAAAAATATATATATATTATTAGGCAACCACAGTTTCATCATAGAAGATCGAGGTAATCAACTATTTAAAAGCTGTGTGAGCATGACTATGTAGCTCTTAATATTGAGCTACATCTATACCTCTGTGTCTCTGAGCTAGAGCCCTTGTGGCGGTTTCTCAGTGTTCCAGGCTATTGCCTAGTTTCTGGCCCTCCTGCAGGGCAACCATGGCCAATCTCAGGTGCTCCCTAAGGCTCTGGATCTCCGCTCACTCCTGCTCTTCATACCACCCAGCTCCCGTGCACCTCTTTATACCGCTCACAGGCCGACTGCTTCTCCTATAGGGGTAAGGGCACACAGACAGAGGTTTATCAGATGGACAAAGTATACCTCTTCCACTCTGGGCAGAAATACAATGTTGGGATGGACAGAATAGCCTGAGGACTTGTTGCTTTTCTCTTGTGATTGACTTGGAACCATCAACCACACAAGACAGCTTTGCCAACTTGTAGATTAACATTCCAGTTTGTGTGAAGCATTAAAGTAGTCTCCACCGACACATTGTTTAGAAACAAACCAACATGTGTGCAGCTATGGGACAAACAGAAGGGGTTGGCAACACTGTTTTTGATTGAACTGACCTGAAGACCAGGTGTTGAATTTAGGCAATCACCGAGCTGATCAATTAGCTCAGTTGGAACAAAATCCTGCAATACCTGTGGCACTCCAGGAACAGGGCTGCCTACCCCTGCAATAGACTGTTGATAACATGTAAACTCTCGTCTCAAAATGTCTCTCAAACACATTGTTACAGTTGTTGGCAAGCTAGCTAACAAATTTGAGCCATTTTAGCATAGACATCAGTCAAAACATGGTATCAATAAGATATAACGAGCCACCTGTGATTCCCACATGGCAGCTTGTTGCCAATTCCACGGTAACGGAATTATTCCGGGTTCTTCTCACTTTAAACTGTATGTCAAACAAAGTTTAACCAACCATACAACTCCATGCACAATTTCCACTGAAAACAAACTAATTTAGTGGAAGAACTGTGCAGATGCGAAGTTGGTAAAGGAATTATGGTAAAAACTCCCTCAGGTTTATATGCGACCACGTTTTCAAAAACTCAAGGATCTTCTCCGAATTAAGATTCAAAGATGTCTGCAGAAAGAATGCGGTGTCAGCTATGACACAGCACCTGAGTTTATTTGCTATTGAACTACAGTAAGTAAAGAGGATTTATACCTGGTAACTGAATTACAATAACGAAATTACATCATAGGTCCCTGATCTATACTACACACAAAATGCATAATTATGGATATGGATGTTGTTTCGGCCAAGTGCTTCCGAGTGAGTAAAGTGGTCTAAGGCACAGTGCTAGAGGCATCACTAAGGCATTTGACCTTGCTCCACTCCAGGCTGGGTAACACAACTGGCCGTGATTGGGAGTCCTATAGGGGTGGCAATATTGACCTTAGTCACCGCCGTATCGGGTGTTAGCCATTGTAAATAAGAATGACTTACCTTTAAATAAATGCACTGTACTACTGTATTGGTATTTCACTGCACTCTGTTCTACTCACTGTACTATCCAAACTTGTGAAACATAAGTCTATAATGGGCGGACCAAATCTATCTGCGGACGTTAACATCAAGGCTAGG